>NC_090662.1:6330695-6633725 GCF_013368605.1 Nyctibius grandis | reverse complement strand
CTGTGAACATCTGAGTTTGAAAAAAAAAGGCTTTATTAAATGACAATGTACTAGAGTTTACATGTAGTTTTAAGAACACTGTATAGGAAAGTTACTAATGATTGAGTATTGTGCAGCTCTGTAATAGAGGCTGTCCAGTATCCTGAAGAAAAAACACAATTCAGATTCCTTCAGGCACTATATGTTTTTAAAAAATAATCTCAGGATTGAAAATCAAATCTATCAGGCAACACTAGTCAAGAAACTTGGGACTGTGTCAGCCAGCCTACTTTAAAGTATAGATAAGTAGACTAAAGATTATCTTCAAGGAAGATATTGAAGAGCAACAGAACAATGATTGAATATAAAACTGTTTCTGGGACAGTTGTTGTTGAAAACCTTATTAAATCATCGTATTTTAACATGGCTAAGCTACTCAAAAAGCAGTGTTTCTGTGCAAGACAAGTTTGCATTTATTTGGTCTACAAGAGATATTTTTTTTTTTAAAACTTTTCATTGAGTGGCTTTAGTGCTCATCCAAAGATGACAGTGATTCAGAAGCTTTATTTGTCTACGAGAGGTGCAGCAGTTGCAGTGCAAATGTCAGTCCTCGAACATCACTCCTTGCCCTCATTCTTTGGGCCTGTGCTTATAGATAAATGGGATCTTTTTCTTATGCATCTCTTCACCCTCAGAGAAGTTAGTGGCAACTTCCATGACGGTTTTTCAGGGTTTACCCTGAAAAAAATGGGTTAATGTTCTTAGTACATTTTACTTGCAAGACTACTGCTGCCCAAGCTAAATTGCAAGTGTGTTTCCATTTGACAGGGTTCAAAACGACATTTGCTCATTTTCCACAGGATTTTCCATGGAACATTTACCATAGCCATATTTATCAAATTAGTTTCTTAAGATTTTCCACTTTTTTAGAAATCCAATGTTTGGCCTGAGAAGTACTTTGTTATTAAACAAAGGATGCCAGAAATTGTCAAAGATAAAATGAGTAACATGAGCACACAAAACAAAAGTGCTAATAGCAATATTAGTATTTTGGAGAGGATGAGTGGATGAGAGCTTTGTTTTTGGATTAAAAAAAGAAAAGAGACTTTTCATTAAAAAATAGTCTCTCTGGAGTAAATCTGACCTGAGCTAAATTTGAACTGCCCTGGAGAAAGCAAAAAACTGTGTCACGCTACAAAACATCCAAACTAAGCAATCCCCCAGCTAAAAGATTTAGCACAGAGAGTTAGTTTTAAACTAAAGAAGACCAGCGCTTTAATCTTTTTCTTGATTTTCCTTTCAAACACAGTCATCCTTTTAGCTTCCTGCTGTCCTCATGAAGAATTTCCTTACGATGAAATCAGGGTTTGGAGATTTATTATGCAACGAGCAGAGCAGGTTCAAGCTGATAAAGGCTTCCTGGGTGAGTGAAGGATGCTTAATGCCAGGAAAGATACTCTTTTAATGTGAGGTTCTTGACCATTTATTACATAAAAATGTTAATCTGATAGTGTTTTTAATCTGCTTGTTATCAGCGGTGGCTGCTTGGTGTTAAAGACAAGATAAAAGGGAGATCTGAAGAAGCAGATTTGGGGAGCACTGACTCAGTTAACATGCCGGATACAACACATCTGCTTCCCATTTATCTGCTCTTGCAGAGTGAGGAGAGGGCTTATGGCCACGATAAAGCAGCAGCTCAGTGGTCTGGTTGGGCGTTGGTGTGCACGTGCTAAAAGGACACTGCATGAGAGATAAGCCGTGATAAGGATTGGGACAGTCATTTTCCAGGAAACTCTGCAGAGCGGAGGAGGATTTGCTTTACATGCTGTTTTGAGGGGCTCTCCAAATACAAAATATTTAATCCCTTCTCGCCAATCCACATCCTTCTCCCACCTCACAAACTGCTGTGTGATCTGCAGAATTAATGCAGACAAACATCCTGCAGGTCTGCATCCGTGTTGTGGCTGGGCTTGTCCCAGCTAATGTATGGGCTGGTCCTCCCTGTGAAATCTTGGCAGGCAAGAGACATTGTGACTAGTCCTGGCTTTTGTGCATGCAGAATCAATTGCTGGTGTAAAATATAGAGTGGTTGGCAAACTGGGCGAAGTCTGTTCATGGGCTTGGGTGTCATTATAAGGGTGGCCTTGAGGACAAGCACCGTTATCACATAAGCCCTGTTTTCTAAAAGGACCAAGATAAAGGTTATCTCTGTCTGCAAGATAAAAATGCAATCTTTTTCTTGAGGGATTTGGCTCAGTAGTAAAGTTTTTTAGGTGTTTTTTTGAGTTCACACAAACTTTTGCAATCAGTGGACTAGCTGGATAGGAAGCAGGTTGCCCATTTCAGAAAATGTGGAGGATTAAAATCATTCACCTTTGGATGAAACTATGACCAGTCCAAGCTTTTCATGCCTAGAGAGACATGAACTTATTTCCTGCGCTGAAACTCCCATATTTCCCACAACATAGTAGAGTACCATAGCAATCAGTCACATTTTTATTTTGCTTTTTACCCAAATGAGATATTTACAATAAAAATTCCATTGAAATCAATTAAAAAAAAAAAGATTTCCTTGGCGATGCAGTATCTCCTAATGCAAACCCACACTGTTGAGAACTTTCCAGCTGTCTCACTGACTGAAGGTAGGTTCACACAGCAGCTGGTCTGAGTGGGTACAGCCTGTGTGGACACAAGCATGCTGGCTTTATTGTAACCTATGGAGAAGCCATGGACACAGAAGCTGGGTGCATCTAGGAACAAGCTATATATTAGGCAAATAAAGCATCTGAAACATTGACTTCAAAAGCTACTTCAAAGCTAACGGCCTGAAGCCTACACATGCTTCAGTGTAGTGTGGATGTGAACTGGTCAGACATAGACAAATGGGTAGAGCTGGGTGGGTGCTATGCAGGTACTGCCCAGCATCTGCTAGCCAGTGCAATCAGTGTGTTACCAGAAATCCTGCACCACACCTTGTAGTCAAGTAGGATTTCTCTATCCACGTATGTTAAATCCAAGAGAGACACATATTAGCAATCCCATATCATAGGCATATATGTTCATGAGGGAAACCATAGCTAGAGTGAACCAAACTGCCAAAGGCAGAGTAAAACGAATGAAATATCAAGGTGTGTTGCTTTGTCAAACATTAATTTGTGGATCCACCCACTACATTTAAAGATGCGTGTATTGAGGAGATGCACAGCTGACAGCACAGAACATCTGAAGCTCTGCATTTCCCCCAAAACCACAAGCAATATTAGCAGAAGAGCTGCAAGGTTTCCCAAAGTGACTGGGCAATAAGTTGATGCAAAGACAGTTCTTTGCTCAGGTCACCAGTCAGAGCAGCCTTCACAGATGCTGATTTTAGGTTGAGAATATCAGTCTTTTCACCACAACAACAGACGAACCCTGTGTCTAGACAGTATGTGGTCACTCCTAAACTGAGTTCAAGTTGATCTGAAGACCTACAACCCTGTCATATTCAGTTTATATTGGAAAACAAAACAAAAACCGACCATGGTACAAACTTCTGGTCATAGGCAGAGGACTGACGAGAACGATAATTGCAAAACAAATTGAAAACCGTCAAATAATGAACTCCTATAGGTGTTCTCAACTCAGCCTACGTTCATTCCCCAGGCAATTATCTAAGTAAAGAGTCTCTGTACCAAGCACTAAATGGGTTAAAATTACTGGGGCGGCAGAAGTACTTTGTATAGCAGAAGCTTGGGTTGCTCTGAGTTAATAGTCTGGGACTATTAGCAGATGGATTCCAACTGATGTCTAGTGGCAGGACACAGGAAGGAGTAAAGAAGAAGAAAAAGAGTCACGGGCACAAAACCCATGGCTTTATACATCAAATCCAACAACCAAAAAGCAAATTGGAAGTCAGTGCAAGCTGCAGAGAATAGGTGTAATGTGCGTTGTTCGCTAGTTCTGCTAAGTAAGCGATCAATATATTTACTCCCTGGATAGAATACAATTTTGCTGTTGTGACAGTGCTACTTCTACTACTCTGTGAAGAAAAATGACTCCATGGAGTCCATGATCCCTATCTGGCCAGACCCTCCGCTCTTCAAAAGATATTTTTAAAGATAACTGAAAATCATAAAAACCAGACTTACTGAACATGTGCAGTACTCCAAAGCCAAGAAATTCAGACATAGAATAAAATTCAATGGCTAGTGATTAGTCCAATCTATTTTACTGAGATACTGCCAAGTTATCTGCATGGTTTCAGCAGCATGCAGTACTTCTGCTATCCTTACAAGTAACAGACAGAGTTCAGGATAGATTAAAGCTTTTTGATGAATTTCCTTTCATAGGGATTGTTAAAGGAAACTCTTGTCAGCAGTTTTTGTTTGTTTGTTCATTTTTATTTTTGATGTTCGTGCTTATTCAGGTATCTGGCTTTATTTCAATGTTACAAATGCAAATTCACCTATAAATGGCATTCAGGTTCAGGCTAATCAGCAGGTAACAATCACAAGTTACAGCTCTGTTATATCTCATTGGCTATCAAGAAGAGAGAGAAGAAAGGAAGGTGGGAGCCGTGAGGAATGGACACTGACTTCTAGCTAGAAGTGAAAAGAAGTTATGGTGGTGAGGCATGTTATTGCAAATCTACAGCTTGGCCAGGAATTTTTTGCATCCCATATAGGATAGCACAGGAAGTTGAGAGAGACAGAAGCAGAGAATCTCTTTTCTGGGAAGCTCTTTAAGGACTTTTTAAAAACATGGCAAAACCGGCCTAAAGGAATATTCTATTTTTTTGACCATTGCAGTTTATTACTGGGAGATTAATGAGAAGAGTTTGAAGCAGAAGATTAATATGGTCTATTCTTATAACCTGCTCTCCTCCTCATAAATCTCCCATTATTACACGTGCACTAAGCAGCATGTTGCTTCACCTTCTCTGAGGCACAAGTCCACCAACAGCTCTCTTTCATTTGCTTCTCTGTACTTCTCAGAGGCCAATATTCTACTACAATAATCCCTACTCCCCTCGAAACTGTCATCCTCTTCCCCTCCATCAAGTCCCCCACCTCAAATGAACAAAGAAACCAAGAAGGAAAAAAAAATCAGACTCATGGAAATATCCTCTTTGGATCAACTTTTGATCTGAGCATACAGATATTTAAATATAGTTGTTGAAATAAACTGAAATATTCCAAAATTAATAATATAAGATTTTGATTTTTGCATCTCCATCACAGGTAAGTTTTATACTTAGTTGTCTCCTTTTTGTCTTGAGAGAGATACACAGCCTTTTCCTTCATTCTCGATCTCTTGGTCTAAAGCCATCAATGAGCTAACTTCACAGACAGTCGCCATCCTTTCAGCTGCCAAAGGGAGTGTACCCAGAAGAGGCAGAGCTAACAGCCTAGGTGGACTCATATATGCTATGGCTCAACTTCAGGAAACAATGCATTTTACAGACCAAATACACAGTAGAGTGGACACTGAGCTATGTAAACACCTCATAGTTATGAATAGCTTGCTTTCCCACAGCATGCCTGGGAGAAGAAGAAATCTTACCTGTATTTTGATGTTATACAAAGATGAAGAACCAGCTAGATTAAATGATTTATTTAGGGTCACTCAGGACATCTCCAGTTGAATCAGAAACAGAGCTTCAGTACCTAGAGCCCTGCTCCTGTTAACAGTCGTATCTGCCCAGATGACAGACTACACTTTCACTCTACAGAATAACAAAATCAACTCTCCTGAATATACCCTGTTAGAAATGTTGTCCCCTATAGCAAGACTGCAAGAAATTCACAAACTTCCTATGTGCACAGAGGCCAGAATAACCATGCCAAATGCTGTCCTAAATTATTCTTGTGTAAAATTAGTTGGGTACAAAACCACAACAGCAGAAAACGAGGAAGGAGAAGAGATGTTCTTGAAAGTTCTTTTGTATTATGCAAACACAAAGTCCAAAGATTTTCCAGGGAATTGTTGTGTTAAATAGCCACAGTTGTAAATGCTGAATTCATAAATGAATACAAATGTGTAGCTGTCATAACTGGCAGATGACACTTCCTGAAGGATAAGCTTGTACTCTTCCCCAGTGAAGGCAGCATGCAAGAGTTGCATCTCCTGAGACTTCTAATGTACAAATTCTTTGGCAATTCTTCCTAAGGCGGAACTGTTTTTAATTTAGAAGACATCAACCTACTTGTACTAGTGGGAGAAATTAATAAGCCAAGGATGCAGGTCGGCTGTTCTGTAATACTGAGTAGATATGTCTCCATTAATTGCAGGATTGTTTGTGCTCACTTAAAAGCTGTACTGTCTCAGAGCTTGATCCTATTGCCTTTGCTCAGATAAAATTCCCTTGAGCTTCTAACACCTTTTCTGCTGCTGACCCCTCAGGGGTGGCATTGTTTCATGTCTGCATGCATCACGTGCTGAACCACATATTTCTTCTATCTGTATAGCATGGATATGAATATAGATACTCATATGTCCTCTAATACTAACCTCCATTGTGTTTATCTGTCCTGGACATTTAAAATAGTGCTATTTCACAGTTGAGGAATTAAAGCAAAGAGAATCTAAGAGCCATATTCAAATGGCCTGTATTGTGAACAGGGCTCTGGATCTAATATTTTCTCCTGGCTGCTCTAAGCAACCCCCCACATGGTGCCTTACTAAAACATCAGTTGTTCTTCAGAAGCATCCAACTCTCTCCCCTGACCAGATGTGGGCACTTCATGCTGCCTGAATATATCCCTGAGAGTCTTGATAAAGAGGATACAGTGAGTCTGCGACAAAAAAAATGCTTAAATCCACATATCGGCTCTTAGTCTGGTAGTTTCTGTGAACTTTCTGACCTGTCTCCACTGCAACTCATCTGAAGGCCCCATGCAGGAGATAGGGGGTATTTACTAGAGTTATCAGTCTGTCTTCCTGCAACAGTGTGGAGGAAAACCCTGGTCTCAAGGACTAGATGCAGTGTTTAAGTTTTCAGATATTCTAGCAGATTTACAACACATGCATGTACACAATAATAACCAAAGTCCTTCAGTTTTCCCCATTCACTTCTCTTCACGATTATTCCACTCCACTAAGCAATCTATTATCTTCTGGACTGACTTATTCCCCACATTTAGTAACTCTATTCACACTATTAAGTGAATGATGCTCTCTAAATACCAGACACATATTATGTACCATTAGACTTCCTAAATCTAAGGTTAGGGTAATAAAAACTTGCCAGAATTAATGCTGTGCTCTCCATACATAACCTATGTACATGTTTCTAAATGAAAGCAAATTAAAAAAAAAAAAAGAAGCTTTCACTCTTCGGTGGAATTCTGTACAGTTCAGCACAGTCCTAGGCAATGGGCATGGGTATTTTTTGCAGTGATTGCTTTTTTTTTCTGAATAGGGAGGAAGTCTTCCCCTGTGTACAAAAGCATCAGATATTAAATTTTGGATGGTGCTTGTATTTAGGAGCAGAATTCAGAAGATGCACTAACAACAGAAATTCACCAAGAGGTTTTTTTAGGAAGTGACTAGCTTCTACTAGCTTAAGTATTCTTAAGACTAGTTTAAGCAAGTGGAATACATGCTATATTAAGTTATAATCAACTATTTAGCATTATTTAACTATTTGTTTTAACTGAGGTTGAATTGAGATTTCTAGTCAGTTTTTGATCTTAGCTAGATTAAAATACAGTCAGTGGAACTACCCCAGAATTACACTGAAATCAACAAAATAATTTTTGGTTTGTTTGTTTTTTTGTTTCTGCTTCTTATCATTGGAAAAATGCTGCATAAATCCCAGCAGTTTTTTTGGAGACCCATGTTATAACATAAGATTCTGCATATTACTGGTAAAAGGCCTTTACAGAACATCCTTATTTATGCTGAAAGCTCCATGAAGTTGGGGCAATCAGTATTTTGTGAAAATGAATCATATTATCCTCATTAAAAAAAGGACTAGCCTATCATCAGGTCTGCAACTATTCTGAGCAACAGAGGGAATTTCACATTCCTAAGCAGGAGCTTACAGTTGACTTACATTTGTATCCTTTTATAAGCCAAAAGTATAGTGTGGTCTAGTATTTGATACAACACTAGATTAAGACCTCAGAGGTTTCACTGAATTATTTGTGACCTGGGGCAGATAAACCTGCTCTCCCTGCCTTTTTCAATTCTCACTCTTTGTATATGTTTCTCTTTTTCAATGGGAAACTTTTTGGTAGAGACTTTTTCTTTATGTACAACACTGAGCACCAAAAAGCCTCAGTTTTAAGCACAGACTCTAAAACAGTAATATCAACAATAACCAACATCTACCACACAGTACAAATGGCTGAAAAACGGTATATAGAAAAACAATGCGGAAACAAATTAATTTGAGATATTTAAGGTTCAGAAAATTTGATTATTCAGTCTAATTGGACACATTAAACAAACTATATTCAAGGGATATGCTCCTGGCACGATGTAAAAGCCTTTTTCCCCCCTTTTTAAAATGAGAAATCTGGTTAATTAAATTTACTTACTAAACAGCTTGTATTACGACAGTAGAAAATGACAGATGTCTTTCATAAAATTAGTCGTATTGTGGTAATTTTCCTCTCTCCCCCAAACATTTTGTGATTATGGACATATTTTCTCCTGTTAAAAAGCTATCTGTCATAATCGTTAATGAATTCGATGCAAAAATGTTCTGAAAGAAAAGGTGTCCTGCATGAAATATAAAAAAGTTTTTCTGTGACACATTTTCTCATTGCAACTTTATTCTCTGGGCTGTTAGCTGCTTGCAGAATACTGCATAATTTTAAAGGCTTATACTTATAAAGGCTAATCATGTATTAATTCATTTGGTATTCATTGAGAGACCTTTAATCATGATGGATTAATTTATCATAAATGCGGATATAATATGTTATTTCATAATATCACCACTGTAATTTAGCAATTAAACAGTCTGTTATTATTTCAATCACTGCCCAGATCTGTATCATGATACAATGTTTTGCTCCATGGTAAGTTATTTTACATTACATATAGGACAATGGATTTTTTTAAAAGAGTAAACCTTTGGGGAAGGAGGAATATATAAGGTAATACTTCCCTCTGATATTCTCCTTTGTCTCTGAGATGATTCATCCTAAATACTTAGAGCCAGCTAGTCAGAGGCTTGAAGTGATTACAGGTCTGATTCAAAGCTTGCTGAGGTCAATGCTACACTCAACATCTTAGACCGTATCGTGAGTGAGAGGGGTGTAAATACTTAGCAGGAAAAGGATGCGAAGAAGACAAAAATCAGGCAGGTACATCAATTAAGTGCAATCTGGGGTAACAAGTAGAAATGGTCAGGTACAAGAAAATCTAACCTGTTATTTTTTGAAAGCTGAGCAAGACTCCATTAGTGCAAACCCATACTCCTGCTCCCTAGACAGACAGACACAGGGCTTTCCAAAGGGTCTGGGATGAGGCCATTATACCCCCATTCTTGAACTGCATTCTTCCACAATACTTATGCCTTCTGACACTTTCAACTCAAAAGAGGAATTGGGGTACATTTATGCTGATCCAGTTTTACCAGTGCCAGATGTCTAAACATTACAGTGACCCACATGGAATGACCCCAGAGAAAATCTGGCTCAGAAGTATAATTTCCATATTACAGATGTTCAAACTGAGATGCTTGGAAAACAGATATCTTGCTTTGGTACCTACATTAAGTGCGGAATGATAAGAGGCAGAATCCCTGGAAAATGATATTCAGCGGTTTCTCTCTGTTCTAACTGCTTGGCCTCATTTCTTTCTTTAACACGTGCTGTTGTCGTGTTTGAATTGACACCATAGGAGCATATAACTGCACCACTCGCCACAAATTCTAATGCCTTTTTTCTCGAGAGGGGAAGAGGTGGTAGAAGTTGCCAAGTCTGTATCTCTGACTGGACACTCGAGAACAAATTGAACAAATTGATCTGTTACTTTGAGCTCATTTTTTAAACTCCCTCTATTGACATTTAAGTAACTGATTCTTCTCCATCATTGTTAGCTGTCTTTTTTCCTGCCTGTCAAGAGCTTGCTAAATTAAGATTCACAACCCAGGATAGTTTCCATACGAACCCAAAAAGACTCAATATGTTTACTTAGATAAATGGTTATTTTACAATGTAGTGTAAAATGCATACTATTCTGTGGTATATAAAGCCATGAAGCACAATCCATCATGACTCATTCATTTAATCTCTGATGTATCAGTGGATGTCTTCTTCAAAGAGCAATCTGGAATAAGTGATTTGTAATAGGAGATCTGGAAGAAAGCTGCACAGAGAGCAAGTGAAGAGATCAGAATAAAAATTATGATAATGTATACTCGATCATATGGTAGAGATCACAAAATCCTGTTAAAATTTATCAGTGTATCACCCTCCTTGTCCAGGATTCACCCCCTCAAGAACATTTTCTGCTGCTTTTCCTTCTCATATTTGGACTGGATAACAGAGCTATCTGCAACTGGAGATGAAGAGCATTTTTACAGGCTAACAAATCCACTAGAACCAATGGTTTTAATCTCTCCTTGGCTACAGAATCAAAGCCAAGTTCTCTGCAGGTGTAAATGGGATCTGCTCCACTGCCTTAGGTGGAGTTTCACTCATTTACACCATTAAAGAATTTGGCACTAAGGATGTTGAGATCAAAAGGTTCCAGTTGGCAAAGGGATGTGCAGAAGAGAATCTGTCTGGGGAAATATTCTGGGAAGACTTATCTATCCTGAGAAAAGAGGACTTATTTTTCCTCAGAGGAGTCTGGTATTGATAAATCCAAATTACATGAAATTTGGGGACATCTTTTCTGACCGTGCTAATTCTAAACTGGCCAGCTACATAGGAAGCCTGCCAAAACACTGCAGAAGGAAAGCACAGTGATGTGGTCCTCTACGTGCATTTTCACATCGTCATATTATATGCATATTTTATGATTTTATTTTCCACTGACATAACACTTATTGGTGATCTGTATCGCTCATTTAATAAAACCAGGACTGGAACCTGTCCTGCCATAGCTGCTTGCACAACATGCACCAAAAAAAGCATTATTAGTAGATGTGTCTGCATGATTCCACCTGCTGCATTGACAGAAATAATTTTCACGTAAATTGGAGTTCCTGCATATGCAGTGAAGACTTTGCCATTATTATTTCAGAGACAACAAAGAAAGATCTATTTATTTGTTAATAATAATTTTGGGAAATATGGGAAACAATGAAATATCAAGACTCAATTAGAAAAATTATCTAAACCGACATTTCGAGAGAGTAGAATAACACAACTCCCACTCCCTCACCCGCTCCCACTCTGTTAAATGTATGCAGCTGACTTTTCCAAAGGGACAACATCAGCATATTTACACTTCTATACCTTTGGATGCTTGTTCAGAATCCCATTTGCTCCTGGACAAGGGCGTATTGATGAGTACCTGGTGTGTTTAGTTGGATGGATACAGACGCGCTTGGTCTGAAAGCCAGCTCCACTCCAGCAGCCCTCATCAGGTCTCGTTAACTCAGTACCAACAGCCAGCCTTTTTCCTCTAATGAAGGCAGAAAGTTTCCTTGCCCCTTTCAGGTAATAGGAGAATTCTGCACCAGGGTTGCACTGGGTTAGAGCAGATACCTATCCAGCTCACTGTCCTGTCTCCATCAGTGGTCAACAGAGGATGCCTAGAGCAGGCTGTAAGAGTAAAACAAGCTTATAATACTTTTCCATCTTCCAAAACGTCATGGTTCAGGGATGTCCTGTAGATATACCCACATGCTGAATTTTTATTACGTAGGTTGGGGATGTACAAGACAGGATGCTTTGCTGCAAGAATAGAGTTAACCGGTACTACACCCTTAAAGTATATGGCTATGCCTAGTGTAGGAATTCCTGGCTAAAATTATTTTGTCTCTGTTATGCGAAAAGTTGTACATGTTGGATCAGTAACTTCTATCATCCTTAAAGATTAGTCAGGCTCTAGAGACTATTATTTGCCATTCTGGGGCAGATGCTCAGCAGACTTCAAGGGGTCACTCTGATTTATATAAGCAGAAGGTCTGGCAGACTTATGTGTGTGGAATTTAAGTTGTGCTCAAGAAAACAAAACTGAAATGAGCACTAACATGTAGTTCTGATGTGGGTATAAATACACCTGTGTGCCCAAAACAAGACGGTTGGTGGGTTTATTAAAGTGTGTCTATTTTTTCTGGGTTTATTCATAATTCATTTATTAATAAAGATTTCAGTTGTGATGTAGTCTTTATCCTACCATAACGGGAGCTCCTGGCTTCTAACTTCGCTGGAGCAACTCAAATGATGAATATGAGATGAAGAATAGAAGCCAAATCCTTCTAGGCGCTGCATATTTGTGCTTGCCAGAAAAATTATGGCCAGTCAAAGGCGCAGGAGACGGAAAGTAGCCACCTCTGTTTTGGTGCTTCTCAAAGTACACTGAGACCACTATGCAAGCCTTTCTTACTTGGACCTATATAAGTACCTTCTGAAGCTCAATACAGGAATTGGGGGGCAGAAGAGACTGCTTATTTATGAGTTACTTAGCAGTCCCTGATGCAGCAGATGCCATAACGCATAGATTCGATGCAGCTTATTCATACTCCTGGCAAGAATTATCCTCATGGGGAGCTGTGCTTTTGGATGTAGCTGGCCAGAATATGAGCATACTTTACTGCTTCTCTTGTAGAGTATGAGTATATTCACTCTGGGGGCAGTTTTAGCATTTGGCACTATGCCTGGACATCATTACTATTGGGCACTTACACTGAACACAATCATGCTGACCAAAGTCTGTACTGAAAAGATTACATTCTCCCAAACCAATATTTTCAATTTGGCCCTCATGCTTCTGACAGCAGGAAACTTTTGAGAACAGCATAGGCAGTGTTTGCTCTAAACAGCATTACCTGAAAAACCTGGTGAATACCATAGGTTCCATGAAAGCACGATAATACAGAAATACGGTACCCTCTAGTTAAACAGGACGAGCTGAAGTGAAGCAGTTAAACAATATGTGCTTCTCATGGCACAAAAGCTCAAACAGCCTTTAAGCAGCTCTTTTAAGAAAGCACCTGGTTGAAGAGTTTGGGGCAAATCAACAGAATTTACTTTAACTACAGAGAAGAATATATTCCTGTTTATACTGCAAGCAGTTTTACTTTTTATAAATTTATAAATGTTATTCTACTTAGAAATGGGACTGACAATCAGACAGCAGCACCACAATCGAGTGTACCCCGAATCTAAGAGGGGAGGGAGCTTTGAGTTTCAAGCTGCAAGTATTCCTATTCATATAACTATTGCAGTAAAGTGTTTTGCTATATCTGGACATAAAGAAGTATAAAGCAGCTAAAAAATTTGCATACAAATCTGAGTATCACTATATTTATGGCATCTCATGGCGCTGGATTTCCAGACACTGTGCTTGTTAGTTTGCTTGGCAGAGGAGATTGACTGAAAAAAATATGATGATACTCCAGCGACAAAACATTTACTTACTTGCTGAACTTAAAGCATTTCTGTGATTGTAGTGGCTTCTATGGGACTATTCCTATATCATAATCTTAAGCACATAATTAAGGGCTTTACTGGATCAGTGCCTGAACAACCAGTGCTGATTTCTATTGAATGCACATTATGTTAGGGTCCAATTGTAAGCTCATTAAAATGAATAGAAAGGATCCAGCAGACGGATCAAGCCTTGTCTCAGGACTTTCATCAGCGAAACAACATTGTCTCTTGTTTACTCTTTCACAGGTCACTGAGTTCCCAGACTTTGAGTCATTGATTACATCATGTTATGAATGAAGTTAGAGATTTGCCATCAACTTAAATGGGTATGGGATAGGGCATGAGGAAACAAAAAGTAGAATCATGTACAATTTGTGATTCTGGGTATTGGGTAGTTAAAAAGCAAACAAGAAAGCAGGCATGCTCGTGAATTCATGGACACAGAATAGTTCCTGTTTTAGAGCACTGTGTGTGCCATGCAATGTGTTTCATAATGTACATTACATTTCTTTGGAACAGCACTGGATATGACTTTTACCCTCCCTCCCCTTCCTTCAATGCCCAGACTAATAAATCTCCCATTTGTCTCACCTGTAGTTACAATAAAACTGTTCTCAACGGTGTTAACATCTGCCATGGTCATTTTTCTGGGGTGCGAAAGGCAGAACATTTTCATTGCTCGTTCATTTGTGAACACTAGTTAAGTAAAGCTGTCACTTGTGTCCAATTATGGGTGAGGATTTTATGGCACAGTCTCCTTCCTAAAGCTAAACTGACATGGCCAAGCCCCATTTTATAGGCATTCTTAAATTCTTCCCAGCCATATTTAAAATCCTTGTGGCTCAGAGATGGCAGGTGCCATGTGTTTTCACAGTTACATTAACAAATGCAATTTTGTGGCAACTTGACCATGCCAGTGAAGCAGTAAATTTGTGTAATCTCTATGGTTAAGAATTTCACACAGGACTTTGCTGGGAATATGTAAAGCCCATTAGTACAGGAGCATGATGAAGATAAAATTAAAATACCTTTACAGTAAAAGCCAAAAAAAGAGTAAAGTCTGGGGTTTTTTTTTGCTGCTAGAGCAATGGAACATGTAAGAGGAAAATGGTGAAATAGAAAAAAAAGCTTCACTGGGCTCACCCAGCCTACTCTTCTTTTCAAATGAATGCCACCCATTTAGGTGAGAAGTGATAATTTGGCTTACACAAATGCTAACATAGGCTTATCCTAAAGCATAACCGGGATGAAAAACTTTATAAATCTCTTTTCCAAACACTTACTCCCTGTTACAGTACACTTACGCTGGGATAATTGTCCTCACAAATCTTTTTTGCCAGCTTAGGGAGATGATAACTAAAACTTTCCTTGTTCCTTGCATGCACAAGCCGCAATGCTGTACCTGCACACCAGTTGTTAGCTGTTTCACCCACAAGATCTGCATTTACCAGCACGAGATTTGCTGTTGGAACTGAGACAGCTTGGTGTTACTGAGGGCTGCCAAGGACCCCCCCAGCTTCAGCATCTCAGCCACCGTGAGGGCTGGGTGCATGTTGCATCACGTGTAGAGCCAGAGGGGCTGTGTAGGGGGGAAGGATCATTGTCCTGCTTTGGAAAGGGATCTATGCTGAAAAATGGGACTAGTATCACTTTCCCTCCTCCCCAGCTCTTCACCAAACTCCTCAGGACTCCACAGTGGGTCTCAGGGGTACCACTGCCAGGGAACTGTTTTACACATGGAGGCAGAGCCAGGATTGGGTCTCTGGTCTCCAACAGATCCTGAGACAGCTGTTAGATTTTGCAACAGGGTATCTCAATTACTAGCAGCAAGCAGATGAAAAACAGCAGTTAGATCCTGCACAGATTCATATATTATTGGTTTTCTGACGTGTAAGTCATTTCAGCAGATATTTCCCAGATTTTCTATAAAATCATGTGAGCTATAGATTTTTTCTTTCTTTAAAAAAGAAAAATGTGGTTCCAGCATAATCACCTCACTCCAGGGACTGGATCTTCTGGAAAGTAAAGAAAACAACCTGCTCAGAGTGCAGTACTAGCCAGGGAAAGGATTGCATTATGGATTGCTGACAGACTTCTCCAGCAGAAACCACTCCCGCAGGTTTTACCACAGGGTTTGGGCAAAATTCCTAAAGAACACAGATCAAACAAGAAAACATCTTTCAATGCTTATGGTTTGTTGTGAGACAGAAGTGTTTTGAAAGTTACACTTAGCAGCTCCCTCAATCTCTTAAGACTTCACGCAAGCAAGCAAGGTTGGGGAGATCAGCTCACACGCTTCTACACTCTGTGTGGCTGCATTGAAGCAAAAAAGGCTATTCACGGAGTGGTCCTTTGAAGTCAGTGGAGTTTTGTCATTGATTTTGAGAGGCCCAGGATTTCATTCACAGTGTGTAAGGTTAAGCATGTGTGTAAGTCCTTGCAGGATCAAGGCTTAAATGTGTAAACCTGTTCAGCAAGAGTACCCAGCCTTTAATGTCCTGTGAATGTGGTCTCCCTTACTGTGCAACACTGGCTTGGCTGCTATTGCTCTTCACTCAAGCACGAAAGCTTCATTTAGTATGCATATGTCCTTCATAATTGTCAGTGACGTAGGATACAGCGAAAGAAAGACGTTAGTAGAGCTGCTTATTAATGGAGCGCCTATAGAAAACATTGACTGCATCAGATTGATGAAGAGCCACTATTAATCTATACTTCTGTCTCTTGTTATTCAAAATGCAGGCAACAGGCCTTCTGGATTGCTCACTGTGTCAGTGGCTTGTACAGTGTTTATACATTAATCACTGAAAATAGCAAACGTGTAAGAGATCAAATCCTGTGTTCAGAGCTCTTCTATTATGTGAGCAGTTCTATTTCATACTAGCACATTTAATGCATGCTTCAAAATCTGGCCACTGTCCTTGTCAGAATAAAGACTATTTCTGCAAAACACTGCAGAGCTCAGGTTCAGAACAGAGCTACCTGAATCATACCTGATGATCAACAATTTTATATTTAAATGAATGGTAGAATCCAGTTTCTCTAACTTAAACTAATCCTACAGTTAATCTTTAGGATGCTGAAGGTTACCTAAGTGAAGAGAGAAATAAATCCTAAAGGAGACCGTGTTTGCCTGATGTACAGTGTGTCCATATTGCTGAATGTCTTAGCTATCTAGTGCGGTCTTATGTCTCTAACAGCCATATGTGTATTTATGTATATATTAATATATATTTATGTGCTGACTTGTTTACTTTTGAAATTAATCAAATTTTCCTTGAAGATAAACTTGACTGTGATGCTGGTTATGGTCATCCTTAAGTATCACTTCCTCTAGACTTTTTGAAAAAGGCTGCTCCAACCCTGGCTCCCCCTGCTCCTATTCAAATGGGCTGTGAGCCCACCAGCATCAGCCACAACCCTTCATGCCATGTACTAGGACATAAAAGCAAATGCCTGGGGCCAAGCAAAGGGACAAGAAAACACAACTAGCCCCTTGACAGATGGCCAGGTGAGACATGGAGGTGAGGTACGCTGTAATACTTGGGAGCCAGGGATCTCTCTGCAGCAGATACTTTTAGCACTGTAAATGCAGCCTTAGCTGTACAAATTTAGGAAGCTAAATTGTCTGTCTGGAAGCTTTCAAATACACGTAGCTTCCTCTGGGTAAGGGAACTTACATCAGGAGCATCAGCTCATTAAAATGCTGGTGCCTAAATTAGGTAGACTTCATCGTACTCATGGAGTTTCCTGACTTTTAGATTTTTTAAAGCATTACAGCATAACTTTTAAATGTCACTTGTCTGCAAAGTAGAACAAATAAACCAATTGCAGCACCTCCTTTCACTAAAGTAGTTCAGCCTAATAAAAGTACCCATGAGGAACGAGATTAATTGTACATTAAACACGCTGCCTGGAATGCACTTGTGACTTCATCCCCTCAGCACCCCTTGAGGACTAATGAAATATGTGAGTGACATCACGCTGTCTATGCAATCCAGTCCTAATTTCACTATGATTAGCATTGTTTTAAGCCCACTGCCAGGTATATGAGGCAAGTCAATAGTACTATGACTTTTTTTCAAGGTATGTAATTTACAGGGTTTTAAGCCCTCTGTCTTCATGAAGTAGTTACAAGAGAAGCCAAGCAGATGAGGAAAACATGTCTAAACTAAGCAATGCAACTGTTCGGTTAATTAAGAAAATTTGAGGAGGAGAAGCAGTTAAATGGTCTGAGTCTGGAATGTGGTGTCCTTCAGTGGTATTCAAAGAAAATAGATGTTTAAAATAGGTCAGATAAATCACTCCCTGAAAGTGTCTGCTTGTTTCCTCTGACTGTAATGGGACCCCGAGGTGGTTAGCTCAGATGTAGGTGTCTACAGCACGAGTACCTAAATTTCAATGAGATGAATCCTACCTCTGATGTCCAAATGCCATGAGCAGAGAGCAGACACGTGGATGGGGGATATAGAGGCAGCTAGAGATTCCAGTTTGGGAAAGCAAAATAAAAAAATAGATATGCAGAGCTTTTGGCTTCCTCCCCTTTGTTACCTTCCCAAAGGAATATGACAGTAAGTGTCTTCCACGAGAGTAGAAAAGGTATGGCTCCAAGAGCTCTCAGAGCATGTTAGACTTAGGACAAGAGCTAAGTTATCAGCCTCACAGGCCATGGGAGACGCAAATCAACCAAGGAAGACTTTGTGCAATAATTATAGTCTAGAACTGAGCTCTCTGGGGCTCTAATTCTCTTTTCACTTTGTTTCATTCTTGTTAATATTTTACTGTTGAACTTAATAGAATAAAATATTTATTTATATTCTTAATTAATTTATTTTCTATCTAGTCACCTGATAAATACCATGTGCTCTATTACCTTGGGAGTGATGAAAGTTATTAGGAGGTATTAGATTATTTTTCGGGTTTTCTATAGCCTACACAGGGTTAGGAGTCTCAAGGAGTCTACAGGGAATCATGCACACAATATCAGGAGATGAAGGACGTATGACTGGCTGCCAGGCTTGTGCAATGAGTGTGTCTTCACAAGTGTTGGCCCAATCTGTTATCAAACAGCTAGTGGGGGAGGACCAGAGACTTGGGACCACTCTGAGCCAGGTGCAACAGTCTGACTTCATTTGGTGGTGTAGAACTTCAAGAGTGGATCTTGCTGAAAGACCATAGCTAATTTGTTAAATCAAATGGAAACACAGCAAGCCCCTTATAATGCCGTGAATCATTTGCAGTTAGAAGAGAAATGTATAAGTCTTTTATTACTAGAATGAAAAAAGATAATCCTCAGAGGTTAAAATCTGAGCATTTTGTCATGACTCTATGATACTTCAATCCAGTAGACCAGAAATGTAACGTTAATAAATAATCCCATTAAGGGAAAGATGTTCTATGTCATGTTCTTAAGTACTTCTGCAGAGTCCTGAGAAAAGTCTGAGAATCTGGCCTCTCTCAGGAGAAAGCAGCTGATGAAATCCCATCATTATTGTCTGTGGCAAGTCTGGGATTTACCCCAATTCTACCTGCTGCGTGCAACTCAGACTTGCAGTGACTTTATACGGAGAGTTGGAGATGTGGAATAAATACAGAATTATGCCAGCTTTTTCCTGTGAAGAAAATTCATAGCTATGTTATCAAAGTTTCTAATTATAAAATTTCTTTAATATTTTATTAATAGGAGAGGAGGCAAGATGCCAAAACTTATGGCTTTTCGCAAGTAAGATTATGGGTTGATTTCTGATTGGATGACAGGGCCCTAATAATAAAACTCATAATTTTATACCACATTCCTCTAGTGATGATAGAAATTCTTTGTGCATAATAACACCATTTCTATTCAGGAATCTTGTTAACAGTTGTAAACTCAGATTATCATTTTTATTAGTCTAGTGTTTTCTTATTTCTGTGTTACTGACAGGAAATTACAGCAAGTTTTCTGGCTTGCTTTTTTTTTGTTACAATGAAAGCAGTTCCATTCAACTAGAAATTTCCAAGCAGTGGGTAGAAAACAGTATTGTTAGAAGCCAACAGCAATTTAAAGTGCACAGATCAATTAAAAATATATATATTTAAAGACAAAATTCCAAGAGAAGGTAGACTGGTAGATTCGGTTACAGTGGTGTGGTTTTTTTAAAGGTACAGATATCTGGCTTTTTATAGTTTATGACTTCAGGAACAAATTCTTGTCACCAAACTCTAAAATTCTTATCACTAAACTATGTTTTCATGTTGCCTCATAACAGTAACTTTGACATCATCTCTGTGACTGAATACCCCTGGCTGCATTCAGGCTCTACTCCCTGCAGCCTGCCCACTGCTGACATGCCCACCATGGGCAGTGGGAATCAACCACCATGGACTTCTCATGGCTTTGGGTGATTAGGAAACTCAAATGAGAGTATTGGTAGTTGTTTCACCCCATTAGACCACTTCAGCATTGTAAAAACACTGTTTCTAGGAGAATGTGACACTCTATAGCTGCATAATTTACTGTCAACAGCCTACAGTTTATTCATATTACATCAGATACGCTTCTAACTGTCAGTTGATACTGAGTGAATAAAAACTTATTTCCATAACAAGAACACTGAATTCAACCCTTTTCTTCTCTGGTTATAAATGGATGGGAGTTTAGGATTACAAGGGACAAAGCCTAATTTTCTGGGCCTTGCAGACCTTGGTGTTGGGGTGGGTGGAGGCAAGTTGTCAGGGCAAAAGCAAGATGTGGGAGCTACAACGACCTCATTTCACAGGACACCAGCATTTTCTGCACAAGCGAAGTAAACCTCCAGAAAAGTATTGCAGTGCTTAAAATTGAGGCTGAAATCGGGAGTGATGAACTTCTGCAAGTGCAACGCCCTTAACCCTGTGCCCTAACAAAGGTGCTGTGAAAGAATGTGATTTTCCATATGGCATTGGCACGTCCTCTCTTTCTCTCCAGGGACATGTAAGGGAGTCTGTGTTTAATCCCTGACTGCTCCTCATCTCCCCTCTCCTTGCACAATTTCATTCCTGTGATCACATTATGCATTTGGCAAAATAGACCTTTGAGTCTGGAAAATCTAATGTATCGATCTGCAGATGATTAATTTCAAGACACCTTTTTTTTTTTAAACATTAAGGAAAAGAGTTTCAAGGAGTTAGGGAACTGAATCACACTGGCTTTCTGACTCCACTAAATTTCTCTGAAATATCCCATACCATGTTCAAAAAGTTTTCCTCAGCATGGCCACAAACCTGTGAGCAACTAACTATAAGAGAGGTGTTTGTTTATTCTAAATACTTCAGTAAAAGCCTACATGATTGAGTCTGAAGTGTAACAACAACTTATTACAGTTAGCAAAAGAGAGAGAGTTCAGCAATCATAAGATTCAGTTCTGCTACTACTCGATAATTTCCTCTTAAATACAGGACAAGCTCAGCCTTCCTGTTGATTTCAGTAGGTGTTATAGCATTTAATACTTGGCAGAATTACATCCAGAAAGCCTGAGAAAGAAACATCACCTTATAAGTTTTATAAAGGTAAACACAAAGCAAAAGCAAAACACATCTCTTTTTATAAAAAAAAAAAAAAGGAATAATAATGTATTAATGTCAAAAAAACTAGAAAGCAGACCTTGGATATCAGGGAACTTGCAAGGCACGAACTGCAGCATGTATAACACAGATCTTATTGTATCTGGCAGGCTTGTATTCATAGGAAACTATCAAACTCTTTCTTTACAAAAGCAATGCTTGCTATTTAATCTCAAAGTTTGTCAGCTTCTTGCAATTAGCTACTACAAAGGTATGACAGGATATGAGTGGAATATCCCTTCCCCCTTTCTCCAGAAGAACAATGAAAGGGACAGCAAGAACTTTACCCAGCACTGGACAACAATAAACCCTGGATACACTGACCCCACTCGATGCAAGCTGAAAAATGTTTATTTATTTTTTTAAAAAGTTTTGGTGTTGCACTTCCCTACCTAGTAAACAGCTGAACAGGCAGAATGATACCCAAGACCATCTCCTCCACCCCCATCTCCACCCCCATCGTATCAGTGCTTCAGGCAATGTTCGGGGGGAAATAAAAAGATCACGCACACAAAAACCCCAACTCAAGTATCTTTTCTGATGGGAGCATGGAACAGTAACCAAAAAACAATCAAGTCCTCATTGTCATAGTGCGACAATCACAGCACCACTTCTGTTGAGCAAATAGTCAGTTCACAGAGAGAAAAGCGTCATGAGGACAGACACGAAAGCTGTTATTATCCATTTTAAGTAATAGAAGAAGGTCACATATCAAGCAGTTACACCTTTTCATTACATCCTAACCCTCCACAGCAGGGGAACTACACTTATGACTGCGTTAGATATACAAAAGCTTTCAGCACCAAAAAAGGAAAAGATGGGGAAGGGGAAAAAAAAAAAACCCCTAAATTCGTCTTACCAGCACGTTGCAGCACCAACTTGCTTGAAGGAATGTTGCCTTTATAGGTTTCTCTTTTAATTATCCTGGAAGCAGAAGGGGGGAAAAAAAAGAAGACGACGAAGCAGGGTTGTTAAATTAGCGTGCGCTAGAATCTTTTCAGTTTGTCGCAGAGTAGAAAAATAAAAAAAAAAAAAAAGGCACGCAAAGAAAGGAAAAAAAAAAAGAAAAAGAAAGCTCAGTAATTTAAATTTGCTGTCAGTTCAGGCAGCATCGCTCTGTCCCGCCCCTCTTCCCACTGGGTTCTACTACCTGCAGGGCTGCAACTGACAGCTACTGTGCAAACAAAAAAAAAGGCAAAAAGCATGCTGGGACCATGCTGTCTGCTGTCTGAGTCTCTCTCCACTTCTGATGACTGAAAATCATTAGTGGAAAGGTTCTGTTGTTGTTTGCTGTGATTTTTAAGTTGGGTTCTTTGCATGAAATTTAATTTATTTTTAATTGATACGATGCAGCACGTGACAGAAACTGGTGGTTGTGTTTCTCAGCTCTGCCCAGAATGGAAACTAACCTGAACAGATTGATTTTAACAGCATGGTATATGTAGAATATACACAGACATTTGCCATGTTGCACTTTGCAGGCGTGCATTCAGCCCTTCCTGTAATACTACGTACAAAAATGTTTGTTTGAATGGAAAGTCAGGAAAGCGTTTCAACAGAAAGCAGTAAAACTCTGGCACTCAAAAAAGTTGCCAGTATTGTTTTTGCTCTGCTTTTAAGTTATCCTTCTAAACTTTTCCAAATCATCTTGGAGAACAAAAAGTAATAGAATTCAGAGGCATAACGAACAACTGGCACACCACCACCTGAAAGGGACGCACTAACAATCACAGTACATAAAAAGCTATGTTTTTAACCAGATGTTTAAAACCATTTTTGAAGGTCTGTGCTAGTGATTATTAGCAGACTGCATACATCATATGAGTGTGAGATATTTGGTGAAATCTAACAAGAAAAACAAGCACAAAAGCTATAAACGCCTTTTTATAGCTATTTTAATTGTTGCTAACAGGCTTTTAGCAACAGCGTTAAACTCATCCTTCCAAAACAAAAAGAAGCATAATCTATAACTTTTAATTATAAATGTGTTCACCAAAATACCGTTCCCACCCAATTATAAAATAAAATTAAAAGAGTGAAATGATGCTTTTCCTTAATACTTTAGTAGTAATTGCTTGGATCATGCCACAGTAAATATGCAACATTTGTATTCAGTTATTGCTCTACTTATGTGTGTAACCATAAAATAAAAAGCTGAAATGTTTAAACTTAATGAAATTAATCTCTGTTTTATTCGAAGTTTGCCATTTACCCAGAAAGAGACACATACATGCTGAACATGCCTGCCATAGACAATTGGCTTCTAAATAGATTTTTAAAAACTCTGCAGAAACTAATTGCTACTATGCTTGTAACCCTTCTGCTGCCTTTACTCATTGAAGTAGCTTCAACAGAATGACTCCTACCACTAGGAGTTGAACAACAGGGCTCAAAGTGTAGGGTCTGCCCTGCAGCCCTCGTAAGGCTCCTGTTCGTGAACAGCCAGCCATGTCAAATTGATACAACATTCAACTTTTAAGTTGTTTTTTTTCTCTTTAAAACCTCCAGACCCCTTTAACAAGTGACCGTCTGAAGCAATTTCTACAGATGGTAGAAATCTCCCATCATTCCAGAGATGAAGTTTAAACTGGCATGGCCAAGAACCATCTCTTTGCAAAGTTCACCAAGATCTCTCAGCAGACTTGTGATGTCAAGAATTTTTGCTATCCCCTGTGGCTTCGGTCTCAGTATAGAGAGAAAAGACAGCATAGAGAGTTGTCTTCAAAATGGAAATACAAATACATAAGGACAGTGAACATAATTCGGAAGAGGTACAATGGCAGAATTCCCAAGTAGTCATAGAAAAAATGCAGTATTTTTCCATTAAAATTTGCTCTCATTTACACTTGTGTGGCTTTAAAGCCTTAATTTTATGCTAGTAAAATGTTTTAATATACATTTTCATCCAAGTTCAGTGTCTCCTGGCTCCCTGTCCTTTGTTTTAACTGAAAGATGTCCCTTCTTTTTCCTCTTTGTTAAGAAGAAAAAATGGTAAAAAAAAAGTGTTCTTGATGATTTGACAGCATTTAATCCTTATTTTGACATCTTCATGCATACATACACACACATGCACACATACACAGACACATGCTCAATTTCAAAACTCCGTTAAATCCAACTAACTTATTATCCTTCTATCCATCCTTGCAAAAGTCAAGGGTGGCCTGTTTTTAATGCACTTGGCATTTTAAGCAAGGCACTCAGACCTTCAAAAGACAAATAATTGAACTTTGCCTTTAATGGAATATGGTAGTGCACTAAACAAAAACTAAAAAAGCTAGATTTAGCAAGGAAATACAGTCGAGAAGGCAATTTGACTAATTGGTTGAGAAAATGCACAAGAGCTCATAAAATCAAACATATAAAGAAACTCCCTACTTGTGCTATTAACTTAAAATAAAAATAGTGGTAAAGCTAGCTGTTAATATCAACCTTTTCTCCTGTAATGTAGGACACGAGAAAATGCAAGAACAAATATTGAGGTGTTTAGAAGAACAGTCTGACTGAAGTCAGAGGAAGCTTCATTCATTTAAGGGTTTTAATGATGCTGTATGTTACTATTAACCATTCAATGTCTCTGTTAAAATCTAATTTTGATTAAGGGTCATAGGCTTTGGACTGTAGAAGTAAGTTAAGTACTATGGGAAAGATAATACTTTCTTTGTGGTTCTATAATCAGTTTTTAATGAATCTGTTAAATTAAAGAACCAGTAATTAATGGAGGTTTCCTACTATATAATGCAACAGAAAGTATCTAATTAACCTTTGTATCCTTTACAAAACACTATCTAGTGAAGCATTTTCTAGTCTTGTTTTAGTCAGGAACATTTTTGGCTTTAACTTCAGTGTAATTCATACTGACTGTTTGGTCATTTTTTTTATTCACAAGTTTTCATGTCATTGACCATCAAGGAGTAGCTCCTACAAACACTAAAAATACTTTGTAAATTTCCATTTGTTTTTTTAAAAAACCCACCACACCAAACCTTCTAAATCCCTTATTGCACTATGTCTAAATAGACCCTGCTATACTGTAATGGGAAAAAGGTCGAAGAAGGGTTTTTAGTCTAGTATGAGATTAGTCCCAGTACTAAAATCAAGACTTGTAAACTTGACAAATACTAAACAAGACCAGAAAGATCCTTTTCCTCCTCTTGTAAAATCTTTCTCTGTAGCCAGACCTATCTGAATGGCTTTACTTAACTGAGTCAAATCCTATGCCTTCGTGCCCCTTATAAGCAAGCGAGATCACTCACCTATATTGAGACCCTTCCCCTATGTAAAGGGAATTCAGAGAAGGTGTGAATTATACAGCTGAGAGATATAAATGTAATTTTGTGTAAACAGCCAACTCTGTTGTTATAGGGAGACTTGGGAATAAACGTGGGCCATACAGCCAGCTATGACTTTCCACATTCAGTAGTCACACATTTTAAGATTTACGATATGTATTAATTATGCCAAAGTAATACCTAGCCTCTGGTGACTTCATGTATCGTATTTCTTTGTGTACTAGGTACGACTTCTGTTACGATAATTGCTTCCTCCCGCAGCTTTAAATTGAGGGTGGCTTTCTCATATATTTAATTGCTTTCCCCTGCAGCTCACAAGGAAAAGGTAGTTGAAGGTGGCTTCTAAACAAAGATATACAGTAATTAAAAGCTTTTTTAAATAGAGCTTTTTTTGTACAGCACCTGCTGTTAATGGAGTACTTTGTGTACAGTTCTGTGTAGTCTTTGAATCTAGTACATTATTTCAGAAGTAGTGTGTCATTGGAGGATTTCTACATCTGATGTGTTGACCTATATATGTTAATTACCCTATGCTGAAAAAAAACCCACCAGGAGTCCTCCCCTTCCCCCAGCAAAATCCAGCCCATAAAAACAGTTTGGTAAAGTGAAAAGTAACATTGTAAACTTCTGATTGCCTTGTGGATAACAATCACTTAATTTTGTTTTTTTTTCCAGATGAAAAAAATGGCTTGTTACTGTTTCCATTAAAAGATCGTAATTTTATAATGTGTAGTTTTGCTTACCAAAATTTCTTATTGAGGTAGAAAAAATTCTGTCACTTATGTGATTTAATAAATGACAGTTACACATCTTAGTCCTTCCCTGTTGCCTTGTCTGTGGTTGTATTCATTTTTCATATCTATGTTGCTGTCCCCTCGGTACATCTTTGCAGTCAAAGGGGGCTACCATAAAAAAAAAATCTCTGCTGAATTTGGTGCTCTAATAAATTAATCCATCTTTGTGTGAAGTCTTCCAAATGCTCGTGTTAAGAATAGTTTGTGGATTGGAAGTAAAACCCTAAGACAAGAAAGAGAGACAGGTGTTGTGTATAAGTTTCTGCTCTTTTGACAGGAAAAATACTGTGGAAGATAAGGGTGCCACCTCTATCCATAATGTATTTTGGGGTTTGCTTTGATGTTTGATTGCATTCAATGGGATGTTAACTGATGATTCAATGGAAACTTCCAGGTGCTAAAACTGGATGTAGTTAAGCTGAAAAAGAAAATTACTTGTGATGTTGCAATAGCAGCCTTGGCTCTGAGGTGAAAGGGGTTGTTTTCCATGCTGGTGTAAATAGGAGAACGAGAGAAGAGAACCAGACTCTTCTTACTAACATCAAGTTCAGGTGTTCATAACAGACTCCTATGAAATTTTCTTCTTAATAGCCTCAGAGCAGAAAGGAACTTGCTAATTGGCTCAGGAAGTATTTGGACATTTCTCATTGCTATAGATTGGAAAGTTAAAAATTGAAACAGAAGTCTACTATGACCATTATGAGATGGCCATAACCAAAACTTTATAGAAGCTACTTACTTTGTGTTTAGGAAATGCCACAATAAATCAGACAGCAATAGATCTTATATATTTTAATGGAGGTCATCACAAACACATATTTTATTTTTTTCTGACACGTATCTCTACATACCTCCAGCATGTGCTCAGAAACAAACCTTCCAGACACATTCAAGTGTATTTTCACAATACACACTGATGAATGATTCATTCATGAATAATTTGTTGCACTAGCAGACTTATTGTTATTTACTGTGATTCCATAAAATGGCTTCCAGTGCTCAGAGTCTGACGCCTTACAATGTTAGTCCATCTGTAGCTCCTGCCATTGAAAGAACTGGTCGGTTTGGAGACTACATCTTGCCTAAATAAACTTTTCTCCAAGGTTCAAGTCACCAGTTAACCAAGCGTTTATAAGTGCTTTAACCACACACTTACTAGCCTGTAATTTCTGATTCACGAACCCTTTAGGATTATGAAGCTTATTCCCCGGCAAGCATCACTCCATCCTCTCAGACTCTAAATTAATGCCCAAGAATGTGATCACTTTGATGGGACCAGCTGCTTCTTCTGCTGCCAAAGCACTCCAAATACTTTGGCATCTTCCCTAAATGTGCTCAGTAAATCCTGACATGTGCCATAGGAGTGTGTTCTGTGGGCTCCTTGGCAAAAACGCATACGTGTATGCGGTACTGACCCTGACATTTGACTCTTGTGTTTGCACCTTATTGCATAGGCCTTGGAGGGATCCAACATGAATTCAGAAACCACAGGTTGGCAACTCCTGAACCAAGAAATTTTTTTGCCATCAAGCTTAAAACTTAACAGCTGAGGAGTATGCAAATATACAGACAAAGACATGATTTGGTATTTATTAAGCCTGACTGTAAAATCTTCTTTATCTTTTGCAATCTTTACAAGAGGATCAAGGAATATCAGATCCATCAAAAAGGTATTATTAGCAGGGCTAGGAGCAGTGCTTGTCAAAGTTTCATGGTTTCCTTTTATATAACCCTGTTTTCAGTTGCTTATGGCTTTTTATCACACTACATTTTGGGATTAAATTTTCTCTGCTAGGTCCTGCCTTTGATTGCTGGAAAACTTCAGCCAAATCAACCCAGTCTTTGCTGAGATCCAGGCTGGGGGAAAAGCATCTTAAGATGGCAGTAGTCTTTTCTTTCAGGAGGTCTGCAACTATTATGTTTCTGTCAGGATTCAAGCAGGGACTTGAAATTTGTCCATAAGGGTAGCACTTATGTCAGGGACAGCAAAAAAAATACATCCAGAAAGAAAATTGTACAAATGAGGGCACTGCTGGAGAAGCTAGTAAAAAACACAGGATGGATAAGCTATATTCTGCATGGTTTGACTGAGATGGTAGGATGACACCATTCTAATTTTGGGGGAGAAAGTTCAGGAAGGAAGGCTTGGACATATAGATTTGTGCAATGCCTCTTGCTCTCAAGGCTGTAACCCACTTCACTTACTGGTGTAGATATGGCCATTACAGTAAGCGCTGGGCACTCGAACTGTTGGTGGAAATACTCTGAAACTAAAGGCAAGAGAAGCAAGAGTGGACTGGAGACAATATGTTAGAAGAGCAGATCTGGACATGTATTTGGGAGGACAGAGAAATAAAGGAGACTGTAAATGCCTGGAAAAAGAGAACTAAAACTAAGACGCTGTTGGAGAGGAGAATAGGTTGGTTACGCAGGACTTCATGCCAGGAAGGAAGGTGGGAGCAGGCAGTCAGAGGGATTGGTTCAGACACGGAGACTGGAGACGCGCTGTTGGAAACAGGCTGGAAGGGTAAAGAGAAATTGTGTGCTGAAGAATACATGATTATGTAGCATTGTACAACACGGGCTTTGGAGGAAGGAATGAATATTGCTACTGATCTTAACTGTAGTTTTTCCTAACTTTTTGAAGTGATCGGCTTCCATAAACAGTAATGTTATTGGACAGCATTTTTCTTTGTTAGGAACTGTGCAGACTCCTAATAGTACCCCTCACTTGAGGTCCTTGGTGTTATTGAAAATATCAGTTAATAATAATGAAGAAAATGTAATAATCAGCCAAATCCCATTAAACTCTTAACTAGTTTCTGTGCCTGTTACTTATTTTTCTCCTCTGCGTGTCTCTTCTGACAGCAGAGCTTTGCCTTGAAGGGCAGGAACATCCCATCTGTTGAGCTCTGAGGGTGTAAATGCTCTTGAAAAGGAAAATATTTGTCTCTCTGGTGTATATGAGAGGCTGGAAGACCTGGCATTGCCTGTACTGGAAATGGGTAATCTCCATCTCCCTCATGGCTAACTATGCACAAATTGTGTCATCTTGTACACAAAGGGCAGATCCGATTGGGGCATATGTTATCATATAGCTGCAGTCACACAGAGGCCCTCAACATGAATACTATTAAAATGTGAAACGCTCATAGATTATTTTAGGCTTCACAGAGAGCCGTAACAGCTACTGCAATAAATTAGAGCAGTTGCCAGGCACTTATGTATCAGTGCACCCTAGCTGTCGCATTACAGGCTGCAATGCTTCTCTGCTTTGCTCTTACATCGTATGGCACAGGCAAGTTCCCCAGGCCAGAGCTTATGTGTGTGGCTCAGTGGAAGAACTGTCCTCCAACGGCATCGTGATGGTCTGTACAGAGCTCAAGAGATACACAGTGGTCAAAATGTGTGCCAAAACCCTAATGCCTGTCTGAACAACCTTTCTTTTTTAATCCTCACAAGATTTCAGCCTAACTCCTTTCCCAGATCCCTTCATTGTCTAATGAGGACGGAACAGAACTGGATTTTCCTGAGGACAAGTGTGAGAAACAGCAATCGGTCTGCCTCATGCCTGTATCATCAGAAATCCCTATTCCTTTTATATGACATTAAATGACCACTTGCCAGGAAGTAGAAAAAGCAATGACCTTAAGCACAGACAATTCCATGTATAACTGCACTACTGCTCTATAGCAAATCGTTTATGTTGCCTGTGCAAAATTAGGAATTTGTATATTGCACTTAGCCTAAGTAACGAAGCAGCAAGTGATTTTTTTTTAACTATATTTGTTTCAATTCAATTGTCTTTACATAATTCAATGGAACTAGTCATTAGTTATTACAGCACTTAGGATAGATTTTATTAAAATTTTGGCCTTAACAATGAAACTCATTAATCATTCTTAAGTATTGTACATAAAATAAGAACCTCTCACTGAAATGATAGAAACTGGATATGTCAGAGGGAAAAAAAAATCCAACACATCAATTAGACTTTGATCGATCTGAAGATTGCTATTTACTGAGGAAAGTCTTCTGGACTATAAAATATTTAATAAAAAAATCTATCAATTCAGAATTAAGAGCTTTTGGAAAAAAATGTCAGTAGTTTAACTGAACAAAATAATATATTTAGTTTAGAATGCAATATCAGTATATACATATAATATTTCCTTATATACAATCTCTCTCTGATACAGAAAATTCTATACATTGGCAGCAGTTTACAAAAATGTGTACTACTATCTCCATGGTATCAATATGTCAGGAAAGTCTAAAAGATATTAAGTAACTTCTCTACAGAGACAAAGAAAGTCAGGGACAGGAAAAAGGACAGATCTCTGAAGACAGAGCACATTTCCTTGGGACATACTACTACTGTTTTATTTCCAAAGCTGTCCAGATGAAGCAGTAAATAACTAAGTACTAGGGCTGACCTTCGATAATATCTAGTGATCTATCACATTAATTAGACTAATGTGACCTGACCAAAAAAAAAATCTCTGTTGTACACAAAAACACTGAAGCAAGCCCCTTCAGGAGACTGGATGAGTTTGAAACGTGCTTTCCTAGAAATCACATTTCATCTGACGGGAAAGGTTAAATCAGTAGGAAGTAGCACAGGTGACAAGTATGAAAGATCTGCCATGTTATCTAGTTTACTTTCCAGTTTTACCAAAGTTTGTTATTGCACAGCTCTAAAATTGCCTGCTCCTTACTTAAGATGCCTGAAGTGCTAAAGGTTATGTCTTCTCTATGTGTGGCTCTTGCACTGGCTACTAGATCTTAATTTTGATCTCTTTAAATTCGTCTCATTGTCTTTGGCCAACTACAATGAAAGCAGTAGTAGAAGAGGAAAATATTTATTTCCGGAGGGACATACCCACTTTCACTTCACTTATTCAAGCCCAATTTTATATGACTTATTCAAGAACTTGCTTATTGTGTCCTTTCAAAACAATTATCCCTGAAGCGAACAAAAGAATGTCTTCACTCCTTGTACTTTGCCCTCTGGTACTGAGATGCTTTCATTTAGAGATGGTCTGCCAGATATTGCCACTCACAAAGCTGCAATGTTTCATCTTGTTTTATGACAGATGTGAATTTCGCCTAAGTCAAAACTTGACAATATTTTTTGTTTCTGCTTCACACTGCAAATTTATCTCTAACTTTAAGTTTTCTTTCACCTCAGATCTCTTTCAATAACCCTGCATTTCGAGCTCTTTTTACCTTCCTGCCTTTGCTACTCAACATTAATTATTTTTCTCTAGTGGGATTAGCTTGCAATTTTCCAGGCTAAACATAATTTTGCTTTAAGCCCACATTCCTAACCTGTTCAGGTCCTCTTGCATTATTTCACTGGGGTTGATAACCTTTACTGATTTTAGTACCATCTGCAACTTTCATTAGTATTCTGTTTACTCTTTTCCCCTGGACCAAAATGAAGACATTAAGGCCTGACCTGACTCCTGCAGTACCTGCTAGATACCTCCCAGCAACTATCAACTTTGTTTTTCACTACCCATCATTTAGAACCCTCTAGAAAGCTTTCAATGAGAGTGACAATAAAAAGATTTTTTTTCCACCTTAGAATATCTATTATAAACAATGGTAAGTAAAACTAAAACCCCTGAAATCCTAATAAAATAGTCAGTAGACTTTCTCTTTGCATGCCTCACTAGCATATCTATTGCTTCGGCTCTTTAAAAAAATTCTAAGCAGTAATCCTCTTTCTAGCTGGAAAATGTACATTATCTGAGTTCTTATCAAATTGTTCTGAAATGTGTTATACTACTGCTTATTTACAATATCTGTAAATACAATTTCAGTAGATAACAATACGGAAAGCTGGTGTTTTCCCTTAGCTGAAGGCTCATTTGCACTTTTCATTGTAGAATGAGTTACAGGAGTGCTTGGACCTCCATCTTTGGAAGAACTTAAATTAGGACAGAGTTGCCAAATGCTTCTTGACCATCTGGGCCTTCCTCCAGGAGGTAAGTAAATTCCCAATGGTCCATGTCATATTGCCCTTTGGCTGCACATGGCAATATCTTGATTACCCTGACAGAAGAGTGAGTGAGGTGTGTAGGGAGCACCTGACTTACAGTGCACCGTATTGTATCTTTTTAGGCAATTTTGAAGATCACATATCTGAGACAGCTACTGCTTGGATCTGCTATGGATTCCCAACACTTTGTACAAGTGGTGTACAGTGGTCCTGTGCCCTTCTGGGTCTGTGTACTCCCAGAAATGAGCAGAAGGCCCAACTCTTCAATTTTGGGAAGTGTGGAGATATCCATGCACCAGGGCCAAGGGTGTACAAGTTTACCCTTATACCAAAGACAAATTCCAGACAAGGTGGATTACATACAGTTCTAGATCAAACCAGCATGTTCTGGAGGCTTGTTGCTGTTGCTGAGGATTACCTTCCAGCTTTCCAGAGATCTCTTTATTCTCAGCAAACCCTCATATTGCACTATCAGGATACTGCAGCAAAACGAAATGGCTTAGGGATCCTTTTAACCCATTCTTTCTTGTCCCATGTAGAACCATATTTCAGAAACAGTGCAAAGCCATCTGTATTATCTTGGGCTGAAATGGTCAGGTTTCGTGCATGGAGAGGGTGACAAACCCCATGGCTAGCCTCAGCCTTTACCATAGCCTAGTCTAGCTTAACCTTTTTAGATGTTTAAGTCTGTGTGAAACAAGAAGTTGTCTTCTCAAAACAGAGCTTTGGATCTAAAAGACAATTTTGGGGGATCTAGTTGGGAACAAAGAAGGGTTAATAGAGCATGGCATTAGCCTCCTGCTGAGAATTTCTCTTCATGTTCCCTGTAATACTAGACCAGTTGGATCTTGCTGCTGACATTCTCAGGAACAGCTTTAGTGGAAAGGTGATATTAAATGCTAAAACCACTATCTAATGGATGTTATCTCACTGGTTCCTTTGCAGGAATACCAGTTAAGAATCACTGTAGCAGCAACTTCAGTCCAGCCATGCTATTTATAAAAAAGTCAGAGGGCAGGTGGCTTTGGCAGAGATGGAGAAAGCAGTTAATCTGCTTAGAAACATCTCTGCCTTACTGACTGTTTGGCTAATAGTCCGGATTGCTTTTTAATATGCTAAAAATTGTCATGTTGGGATGTATATCTGGCAGCTGTACAGACTAAAGAAATCAGGTACAGTCTCTACATGACTGTAGAGGCTGTGTTAGGAGAGGCTTCTTCTCCTGTCTCATGCAGGTACACTAGTACTCCCTGGCTTGACTTGATGGACCTGTGAGACAGCTGCCCATTAAGCTGCCTGGAGTAGTTCAGGGCCCTGATAGCCCAAACTTGGGTCTCCGTGGTTGCCAGCTTCAGAGTCATCCTGGATAGGTGAGGAAACTGTTCTTGCTGCTAAAGGAGCCTTGAGAGGCTTCTAGGTGACCCAAGGCCATAAGTGCTCAGTTGCTGTCCTCTGAGGGGCTAGCTGCGGAGAGAGAGTAAGTTCACTATTCACAGCTTCTATTAGCAAGGGGAGAAACGGTTCTCATCCTAGAAAAGGGAAATGTTTTCTTATATGCGTCAAAAATACTGTATGGGGTACATAATGATGCATATCTTTATGAATCTCCCACTGGGAACAGACTTACCTCCCAAATCGCACCTCTCCTCTTTCTCAAAGTAGAAAGGCAGGAGGAATTTCCTTAGTGCATCTCTCGTACTAGGCACTCTTGCAGTCTCCCTTGCTGCTTCTAGGGTATACTTGTCTTGGATTGCCCCTTTTCAAGACTATCACCCACAATGAAGTCAAGCCAAGACTTACACTGATACCTTAAATATTTTGTACCAAGGGAAAAAAAGAAACAACCAAAAAAACCCCCTGCAATGTTAACTAACACTAACATCGACTGATTTGTCTGTGAAAAATATGGAATCACTATTTTACATATAGTTTTACAAATATTCATTAAAAAAAGGTAGTGAAATGTACAAGCAGAATCTCCTTAAGTAATAACAGTGAGTGGTTTACTTAAAACAGAATTTATTAAAATAAGAGCTCCTCTGGGTAATCTGTCGTTAATATACTTATTTAACTATTTATTAATTTACCTATTCCCTAAACTAAATTAACACACTTGTACTTTTTTCCATTTTTAAACTACTGTGTTGCAAAAATCCACTTTTTCTTTGCCCTATTTCTGGATGTACAACTAACAGACTCTTCTGAAGACTTAAGGAAACCTAGGACAAATGACACATAATGTTTTAGTAATAAGTTCTTCACTCTGTAGCAAGAAGCAATAAATGGACCTGCAGCACTTGAGGTAAGAGTAGCTTGGATGGTGCTGTCAAAAATGGTCATGTGTCCTCTTTTTTCACATTACTGCTAGAGCTGGTATTGGCCAATGGGTCAGGAGCCCTGAGGTACAACCTTCAGTTATACCCTTGCTTTCTGTAGCTCATTAACTCTACAAAAATGTTGTCTGTAATATGCTGAGTGGTATTTTTATAGATACATAGGATGGATGTGAATCTGTGGTGACACAAGCTTCAGTCATGCTATGTATAATTTGAAGTATATATGGTTTGAAGAGGGTTTATGTAGCTCACATTAGGGCTGTGTTTCACTGATGGCTCTTTGTGTTCTCAATTCGTCATCCCAGGAAGAATATAGTGTGTAAATGTGTGCATGGGATGGCTATTGAGAGCAAGTGCTTGTATACTTCCACCATCTCCATGGGACCAGAAACCCTCCAACCTCATTAATGGCATGTGAGATTATACACCTCTCAGCAGGGTTTTCTATCTTGGTTGCCTCACTGAGCTTATGTGGCTGTACAGCTTCCTCAGAGGTGGCTTTGAACCCACTGTCCTAAGGGGAAGGTAAGATCATGCAGGTACCTACCAGTATAACACACAGTTAATACAGCCTATTATATCAAAAGTAGAGGTCTTAATGTAATGTGGGGGCTTTCCTTTGGAAATAACAATTATGATCAGTCTCCTAAAATCAACAGTTTTAAGAGACTTTACTAGTGTTTTTTTCCAGGATGCTACACCTAAACACACCAAAGCCAAATTCATCACTGGTGTAACTCAGTGTCACTGGGAGAATTATACTGGAGATTAATTTGGCTTCTGTGCATTTAACAGCTATTCAAGAAAAAACATTTTGGAGAGATAACCCTGAGGTTTTTTTTTTATTATTCCTGTCTCCTCTTTACATTGTAGAAATTATGAGGAAATTGCTCCTGTGCTATTATGCAAAACCTTATTTGTCAATCTCTTCAAAAAATCAGAAAACATCCCAGAAAGCCAGGAAGGAAGTTCATAGCAGCTTTAGCTAATCTGCAGAAAATCCGGCCTACATGACTCCCCTGTCACTGCTGCTCCTTTCATCTATTCTTTATAAGGAATCTATTGAACTTTAATTAATATGAAAAATTCAGGTTTTCATCTGATTTAAATGTGACTGACATCATGCTGCTACTAAAAGTGGAACAAAGTCCAAGTGTGATGAAAACAATGCTGAATGTCTGGATTCAAGAGGGAATCTCAGAGCCCACAGAAAGCGTAATCTTACAAATCTGTAATGCTGTGTAACAGATAAGTAGGGGAATGCCAGAAACTCATTTATATAGATGTCTGTGATAAGGATAAGAGAGTGACACATGAAATATCTATATTATCCTCAGACTGGAAAGTTTTCTGAGAGCTAATCTCACTTTTTCTAGTCAGGTTGCAGCTAGTTAGGGGCCAGAATATGAATTAATCCTGTCCAAATTCAGAATAGAGGAGAGAAATCACATGGAATACATCTATCTGTCTTTGAAGATGAGAAGCATGGGGAAATTTTAGGGTCTGAGGACTAGGTAGAATAAAATTTCAGTGCCTGTGTTTCTAAGTGCTGCAGCATCCATGTTTTGATGTAATGAGTTTGCGAAGTAAACCCCAAAATTTGGAGTTAGGTACATAGGCTTACCATGTAATGAATTTGAGGAGATAAACAACTTAGAAGATCAATGCTTAAAATTGAGTAGACCAATCTACAGGAAAACACTGAACATTAGAATGATCTCTTTAGAAATTAGGTTTCTTAATTGGGGCTACAGCTATGTGTCTGTGTCTTTACAGAGACCACGTTTGAAAGTCAGAACTGATAAAAGCTCTTCTGTTTTTTTGCCCCAGATGGGTAAGCACCTCAGATTTCCTTCCCTCTTCAAGCTGTAAGGATTTGAATCATCATCTCAAAAGTGACCTAGCCCTCTTTCAATAATGTTCAACAACAAAAAAATACACCCAAAACTCTTGTGTGATGGCATCTTACATGGACATCTCCATGTGAGCTTTAATCTGACAGCTGTGGAACTCAGGAGGCACAGCTTTCCCAGCATACGCACCCCACGTCTCACAGGATTGTAAATCTCACAAGAAGTCCTTGCTACCATGGAGACACAGCTAGAATGATGTTAATTTCGTTATATCTACACAGGATAGCCACCCACCTCCAGATTGCAATGTAGATAGAAACGCATACATCGAAAGACGGTTAGAATTATTTCCTTGGATACCTGTTGGTTTCTTCCTGTATTAAGTTCCATATACCTATTTCTACAAGGACAGCTGCTGTTATGGTTGGCTGAAGGCAGAGAGAAGTCTGTGGAAAGATAAGTGTAACAGTAATAAAAGAAGACTAGTGTTTAAAGTGAGTAACTGAAATCTACATCTAAACTTTCCAAGAAGTAATCTGACTTTCGGTTTTGTTGCATGCCTTGAACTTCACAGCTGTGTATAATTTTGTTGAAAAGAAAGCAGTACTAATTGCTCTCGTGATATCAGTGGCGGTCCCTGTAGCATTGTGATGTTACCTTCTTGAGCTGCATGACCTATTCCCCTGAAATGGAGAAGGAAAAAAAAAGAAAAAAAAAAAGTTTATTTCCTTGATCTTCTTTGCTTGCTAACTTCTGCAATCATATTAGGAGCCACTAAACCAGCATCTTCAGCCTACTTTCCATACAAAGAGTGAGGTCTTGATCTAAATCTTCGGATGCACCGTTAATGTTTTCTAGGCAAATCTCATTCACTGGGATCTGAGCATATTTTAAAGGAAGTAATTTTTGGCACATGCAAAGTGCTTTCCTAGAGCTTTGCAATTTCAAACAAGGCTGAAACCTTCTCCCACAGCCCCCAGATTTTAGCAACAGAGGGAAAGGTTAATAATGCTCACATAGATGTAATGCTTGGCTTCAAAGCAATTTCATGCTTAGGCCAAGAGGTTTTTAGACACAGTGATATACCATGATTGTTCATTTGGAGCAAGATGTTAAGAGGCATTGGTCTATCTGTTCCCAGCAAAATCAACACTAAAGCTTCATTATATTTGAACTTGAACTAAGTTTGGCCAAGAATTCTGAAAAAATCTCATGCTGAATTAAAAATGCAGAAATATATGCAGTATAATTCCAGCACGTTGATACAGGATGACAAGAAGAATAATGAAAGCCTTAGTCTGTCAATTAGCAGTTCCAGGAAATGTTTTCTATACACAAAGGTCTTAAATCCAAAAATTTCGTTGGATAATATCAGTGTCTCAGGGTTTACCACACTTGAGTCATTCCCTGTCATTTTTATGTTTTAAATATTGTCCTGTCCATATTTTGAAATAATTCACAATTTTTTGCAGTACTTTCACTTATGCCTCCAACTCTGTCCATAGAGCAAGCAACCTAACAAAGAAGGTCTTTCTCTCCAAGACCTGACATAAAAGCCGTGTGTTTGCATAGTGGCCAACAAGGTGGAAACAGATTTAGAGGTTTTGACAGGTTTTTTTTTTTCCACAACAAAAAGGGCAATTTGAAGGTGAAACTACTGACAAAAAATTAATTTGTAACACTTAAAATATGCCGTCCCAAAGTAGAGCAAAGCTATCATTTTGTTACTCATGGTTAGACATTTAAAAAAAAGGACTTTTATTGGAATTAAGACATTCAATCACAAAATATTTGTTCTGAAGTGTCCCTCAAAAACTCTCAGCATAAAGAAAAATCCAAACAAGCATACACACACATTGAAGTCTTAACTAAAATCTCCCATATATACTTTTTCATTGTGGATGGGGAAAATATATTCTAGTTGGAACCATTTTGAAAAATGTTCTGCAGACACTTTTCTCTCTGAATGTCACAGAGCTAAATTTTTCTTTTCTATGGCAGTTTGAATGCAGTATTAGAAAATATTTTACAACCAATGGAACTACTTCAAATTTGATTAGACTAAAGAAAGCCACTTTTTTACTTGAAATTGAAAACTCATTTTCTGATTTTTATTACCTTCCTTTCCAGGCACCATAATATATCAAACTCACTGTTCTGACTGTCCGTTGGCAAGTTTAATATGGGACAGCGCACCCCAGAAAAGCAGGGTGCCAAGGTCACCTGCTGGAGGTGAAAGCCATACACAATGACATCTGCACATGCATCAGTGCAGTGGTGCAAACTCTCTTTCCACATCTCAGCACACATGAACTTGCTCATGGCTGGCCCCAGACTCTGGAATCCTCTTTCGTCGTACCTCTTGCTTCAGTCCTTCTCCCTATCCCCTCTGCAGCATGTTGGCCATGGTGGTCAACATGCAATGGAGCTCCTTCCTACCTCCTTGCTGTAAACTGGCACTAGCTAGCAGTCACATATACTCAAGCAGGCAAAACCAGACAAAGACCTTCTCACACAGGTCCTGGTTTTAGGTGAAGCCGGTGGAATTAGGATTTCATGCATGCTGCTTATATAAGGGGAGAGGCAGGAGACTTCTTTCTGGCTTCTTCCTGCTGGAGCAAGATAGCCGTTTTGAAGATAAATTATTGTAAGGGTGAAAGCAGGATGTACAGTTGATACCAGCTGAAATTCTGGGAGTGGTCAGATGGTTATGGTGGTGCATGTGTTATCACAGAAGGCCACAGTGGCACACAGGATACTTTGCAGCCTTGTAAGGTATGTACTGACAGGTTCAGGATGCTCCATGGAAAAGCCCTCCTAGATAAATAGCCTATAGGTTGTCTATGGAGGATATCACGTTTGGGTGAACTGGAGGTACCATCTTTAAGTGTCATTTGAGAGCCTCTTAGAACAACTCAAAGGATGATCCAAAGGCATCCTGTAGATGATGGAAACAGATAGAACTAGGTCTTCAGTGTGCCATTGTGGTCCTCCTGCAAAACAATGCAAAGCAAGATAAACTATCTTGTTAATCTTCACTTATAAAGTTACAAAATTGCCTTTCTCTGTGCTTGCTTAGAAATGTAAGAGTCTGTATTGTGGAGAGAAGGATCCAAGGAACTGCAGGTCTCCTTAGAGAAGCACTGAAACTACAGCACAGGGAGGATGTTGGTTAGGTGGCAGGAGCAGGATGTCTTCACATCATATGACAGCTGTAGATGGGAAATAAATGCTAACTGAGGATTTTAAAAATATTTGAGACAATCCTTCCTTGCACCACAGCTAGGTATCACCTTACTTTTATGCTCTGTGTTGCTAGCCACACACTGCTCAATATAGTGCATCTAGTTTTATCAAGAATGTGAAAAACAGTGTATGATTTTTTTTGTCTTAGTTTACTGTCCACATTGGTATAATACTGAAAGGCTCTTGCCAAAGGTGATGCCCCACACATTAAGCAAAGAGAGATCTCAGCATAAATCCACAAGATGGAGTGGAAGGTAAAATATTGCCTTCCAGGCCAGCAGGAGAGCAAGGATTATAACCAGTAGTTAGGTTCCTGTCTAGTGCCCCGCTTATGAGACTGTATTTCCCTAAGCTTGTAACTGAATGTGATATCCAGCAAGTACAGCACAAGGCTCGTTGTTGTTTTGCCAAGTCCTTTAGGATTGTTTCTCTTATCTGACAACTATGCCTACATATTTTGCAAGTGATGATGGATGCCCATGTATGCTGTGTTTTGTAGATTTATTTAATTCACCTCTTGTTATTACTGAAAGCATAAAAGGGCTGCAGCAAAAATGAAACATCTGTGGTATTGGAAAGAGAAAGAATGAAGCTTTCAAGGCATGAAACATGTAAGCGAATTAATTGAAACAGGTGGTTGCAGCTAAATGGTACTGCTTAAACTTTAGCATTTCATGGATCAGTAGGAAATTTTACCTGTGTACAGTTTTAGACATGCTTCAGAAAGCCCAACCAGGAGCTTTAGTTGTAAGTCTTTGCTAGAATTTATGATTCTGTTCATACTTCTTTAACGATGTTTGAGCTGGCAATACGAGAAATAGTCAGACCACAGTATTTAGAAACAGAAATTAGACAAAACCTTCTTGCATTCAGTAATTGTGTTCAGTGCCATATACCGAAGCAAATTTCTCTCTGCAATTGATATGAATTTAGACTCTTCTCATCCATCGTGCAGTCTAAAGAGCTAGATGTTTCCTTACATGCTCTAAAGGCACAGAGCAAGGCCACCTTGCTACAGAATATGATTTGTATCTCTTATCTTTAATTATGAACATTATGATGCAAGTCAAAAGATGCTTGTTGCTATTACTTGGCAATATTGGACATTACAAAAAATGAATGAACATAATATAAGAAAAAAATACGTTTAAACTAGAAAGAGGTGCAAGGTTGTAACTATCAGAGGAGCCTGGCTCAGTATATAAAAAAACAGGAGGTGGAATAAGAAACATAACTGGTTTGAAGATGGAGTTTAATAGATTTATGAATGGGATTATTTGACAGGGTCACCTAAAACCATAAGGGACTCTTTTCAATGATGCGGTTTACTGTCCTCTTTCTATTACTGCAAGGACAGCCTACCAAGCAGTGCACAGAATAAGGTTCCTAGTCATTTGGTTCAAAGTTTCTGTGATGCATCACTCAATGTCTGAGCGCTAGAACAATCAGAAGGGACAGGTTAAACAAATTACAAGATATGAGGTTGTCAATTATGATATATAAAGTATATTTAAAAAATTGCACCAGGCAAGATATTTAAAAATGATTAGTGTTGTTGGTTACTGAGAGAGATATCTCAGTTTTGTGTGTCCAATTTGATTTACTAAGTGAAAATATTTGCTATTACAAAATCCCTCCAGGGCTGGACAATTAACATTGAGCAATTAAAAATGAATGTTCATATTTATAGTCTTCCCCTAAGCTACTGGTGTTCTTACGACTACTTAAGAGACACATCCAGTCCTACAAATAAAACTAGCCACAACAAACTCTTAATGGCAACAAAAAGAGGAAAAAAATAATAATCCAGCTTTATAAACTGTATTTCAAGCCAAATCCCCCTCCCTGGATGCCTTTGGACATAGATGAGCTTTGCAGCTGCCTCAGTGATCTCCGGCCTGGGATGTGTGCCAGAGCTCAGGCACCAAGGGAGGTGTCCTGCCAACCCTACTCAGGCTAAAGGAGCTTGAGCAGACTTTCCATTTCAGGTGGGGAAGAGAGGCACTTGGGACTAGACTTTAAAGGTCAAGTCAACAGTGAAGGTTAAGTCCAGTGTCTTTCTGACAGTCTGAGAAGCAAAAGCCTGTCTGAGAAGATAGGCCTTCAGCATACCCTAGAAAGCCAATTCCTCAGCTGATACGAGTCTGCTGAGCTGCATTGATGTCAATAGGGTTATTTCTGTCAGCTGAGCATTGGTCCCATATGAGCAGCAAACTGCTTTGCTGGGCAGGAGGAAGGAAAATATTCCTTATCTGAGTTGTGTTAAAAATTGCCTACCGTTAGCTCCTTCCTATCAAAATCTAGAGACAGTTAGCTCATGCAAAGTAAATCTCCAGCAAGTACAATGCACACAGAGAGGCAATGAAATGAGAGTTAGGATCCAAGCCATAGCAAGACTCACACAGCTATGCAAAACTCAAGTTGAATGGGACCAGAAAGGAACTGGAAGCAGCTGTGAGCAGAGGTAGAAAAGACTCGCTGAAAGATATATGAACATGTCAGCAGGCAGTATCATTAGGCAAAAGATGTGGTTTGCAAGCCACTCTGCTGCTATGCTAATCAGGCCCACACAAGTAGGACAAGTAGATGAGCAGTGCAGGTCTTCTGAGTCAACCTGAAACAGAGCCCCTTGCTGAGCGAAGGCGGCTGCTGCTGCAGAAGGGTGCTGAACAAGGAGACTTTGTGTGGTTTGCCAACAGGCACTAGAACAGAGATTGTCCTGGAATCACAGCACTCATTTGTAGGAGGGCAAAGTTCAACTTCAATCTGCAGCATTTTCTGAATTTTAAATACTGAGACATTTATCTTACATTGTTTCAGCACAGATAATGATATGGGAATTGTTTATAAAATAACAGGAGGGACAATGCAAAATCTAACTTAAAACATAATCTACACCTAGGGTTTTGACTTTCTCAGTAGTCATGCTGGTAAATAAACCTTTATAAATAACTAAAACAGCAGCTGTCTTCCCAATTATTAATTGGCATCTGTATAGCTGATGGCATTGCAGAAGATCTTTTTTTTCAAAGAGAATGCAAAGTTCAATTGAGAATGATTTTTTGGGTGCACTTAGGGTGTTCTTTCATGGTGTATAAGGTTGCTTTAATCCGTTTGAGGAGCTGGCTAACTTTAAAAGCACTCTTCAAGGAGTACTGATAGATAATGCAATGGTTTAATTCCACAATTTGCTGATCCAGCCAAACTCTATTGATACTAGAATAAGAAAAGGCAAATTAATCTAAGGAAAGGCTATACCTGATTTGGCTCTATTTTTTTATTTTAATGCTATTTCAGGGACAGGCTCCAAGCTCATAAGGAAATACTCAACATGCCATTTTAGAAAAATATGTCAGCTGTGTAATTGAATAATGTGGAATGTATTAATCATGCCTGTGTACCTGGAGACACCTAGAAAAAGCATCTGCCCCCTGAACAGAAATTTTTAAAAAAAAAGATTGGCATCAAAACTTAATATTGTCTTTTGTGGCACAAAATATGCATCATATGCTACTGGTCCCTGGGGCTATAAAAATGTAAGCTACCACCAGAATTATGCTCAATATCTCCAGCTGGTTCTGTTCTGCCATGAATACGCCAGTTCAAGGATTTCACAGTGAAAGGAACACAAGATGTGTTTTCTGACCTTGTCTTTTTTTATTTCAAAAAAATACCCAGAAACACATTTGATTATTTGAAAAGATTTTCACTTCAGTGGTCTTCACCCACAGATGCATGAAATTTAAAAAATTTGATAGTTTTTTTTATTGTTTATGAAGTCATGCAGTAGTTCTAGAACCCCGTCAAACAAAATCAACTAAGATAGCTCCATGGCTTGCAAAGGAAGTTAGGTCATGTTCTTACCAATTGCTGTGTCTTGCTGGTGCACTATGTTACAGAAATAAGGGTGGCCCAGTCCTGCAAAGGGCTTATGAGACTGAATGTCAACTGATTATATTTTTGGTTGGTGGTTTCCAAATATGAATTGTATACTTTTGCTTTAGCCTGGGTGAATTTGATTCAAAATTAAAGCAGAGGGGGGAAAAAAAACCCCAAACAAATACAACAAGAGAGTCAGGTAGTAGAAATATAGGAGAGAAAAGTATATAAGCTTGAGATCTTCCGTGGACTGTAACACCAAGAATCTATAGATAGTGACTCCTGTGAAAATAGGGTGTCCATGCATCTTTAAAAACTTAGAATCATAGAATCATTTTTGTTGGAAAGGGCATTTAAGATCATCAAGCCCAACTGTCTTCTTTTAGCCTGCACCCCAGGCTAAACAATAACAGTTTTTCTCTCACCCAATATCCCTTTCCCAACTGAGGAAAGAAATTGGGAAAAAGAGGGAGACTCATGGGTTAAAATTAAACAGATTTAATAAAATAAAGAAACCAATAAAAATGCTAACACAAAACACACAAAAGTATACTTAGCTACATGTTACAGCAAATTCTCCAGGAACAGCAATCATCAGCAATGAGGAAAAAAGAGAGGCCAGAAGAAAGAAAAGCAAGCCCTGCCTTTTATAGTGAACTTGATTGTTAATGATATAGAATACACCTGTGGGCCAGCCTGGGTCAGCTGCCCTGCATTTAACTGCTAATGGCCCTGATCACCATGGCTGGCCACAAACTGAAACAAAACCCCAATGAAACCAGGACACCAACCATTAACCTAACACTACCAAGGCCACCACTAAACCATGGCCCTAAACACCACATCTACTCGTCTTTTAAATACCTCTAGGGATGGTGACTCAAACACTTTCCTGGGCAGCCTGTTCCACTGCTTGATAACCCTTTCAGTGAAGAAACTTTTCCTAATATCTAATCTAAACCTCCCCTGGTGCAACTTGAGGCTATTTCCTCTTGTCCTATCGCTTTTTACTTGGGAGAGGAGACTAACGCCCTCCTCGCTACAACCTCCTTTCAGGTACTTATAGACAGCAATAAGGTCTCCCCTGAGCCTACTTTTCTCTAGACTAAACACCCCCAGTTCCTGCAGCAGCTCCTCAGAAGACTTGTGCTCAGACCCTTCACCAGCTTAGTTGCCCTTTGGACTTGCTCCAGCATCTCAATGTCTTTCTTGTAGTGAGGGGACCAAAACTGAACACAGGATTTGAGGTGTGGCCTCACCAGTGCAGAGTACAGGGGGATGATCACTGCCCTAGTCCTGCTGGCCACACTAGGGCTGACACAAGCCAGGATGCTGTTGGCCTTCTTGGCCACCTGGGCACACTGCTGGCTCATATGCAGTCGTCCATCGACCAGCACCCCCAGGTCCTTTTTCACCAGGCAGCTTTCCAGCCACTCTTCCCCAAGCCTGTAGCAGTGCATGGGGTTGTTGTGACCCAAGTGCAGGACCTGACACTTGGCCTTGTTGAACCTCATACAGTTGGCCTTGGCCCATCGATCCAGCCTGTCCAGATCCTTCTGCATACCCTTCCTACCCTCCAGCAGATCAACACTCCTGCCCAACTCGGTGTCATCTGCGAGCATACTGAGGGTGCACTCGATCCGCTCGTTCAGATCATTGATAAAGATATTGAATAGAACTGACCCCAATAGTGGCCCCAAAAACTTCTGTCCTTTTTTTTTTTTTTCCTTTTTTTCTTTTCTTTTCTTTTTTATTTTTTCCCTCTAAGGTTCTGTGTTCTCACTGGGCACAGTGAGAGATACCTAACACAGGGCACTTAGGACCTAGAATTTGAATATTTTCTTAAATCACCTAAGAAGACACCTGGGAACCAGAGGACTGAGATGTTGAAGATAAATTATTGCCAGTTTCCTCTCAGCTGAGGGAGTACCTATCAGTATCAGGTCTCTGCTAGGAGACTGGTGGTGGGCTTCTGAGCTCTGTGCTAACACAAATCGTGGCCCCTGCTTATAATCCTAATTACTTCCAGTGGGGAATGCTTGGTTGTCAGTGAGAAGAAGTCTTCCTCCCCAAATTCATCATGAATTAATCACATGCAAGAGAAAGTGCCCATCCTGTACAGGAACCTCTATTTGAATCGACACTGAACTGCTTCCTCAGGCAGGAAATCTTGGAAGTAAGGTGCAATATGTACATGTATCATCACACTCATCCTCGCAAATACGTTGTTAGACCTTGCTTGATAACACCTTGCATTTCCAAGCTTTGTGAGTGTAAACCTTGTTCATGCAGGAAGTTTTTATAGTTATCCAGATTGCAACTTATGTTAACAAGAATATAGGGTAATAATGATGAAGTTTATACTGCCTTTATGTCTTTAGTTTCAAAGTGACAAAGAAATATGTGATTCAAAGTGCTCTATTTGAAAGATATGTGTTAACATTACCTATTTGTTGTGCTTTCTTAATACCAGAATTATAGTATTACAATGCTAATCAGATCCACACAAGTAGAATTTCCCCTAATTAGGGTGAAATTCATCTTACATGATATTGGCTGTCTAAAAACTAGACTTCTCTGTTAGCTAGTTTCTTGATTATCTCTGCTGTTGATGGAGAGAGGTACCTCCAGGAGACAATTCATCCCAGCGTCTTAGATGGTGATATGTTTCAAAGCCATGCCATGTCTATCTAAGTTAAATTCTCTGTGTTGAGGGCTAGCAGAATCAGGAGGTGTTAACAATGAGAAGATATCTCTGTCTTTCCACCAAGCAGGAGTCTCTGCACTATCTGACCTGTGATTTGCTTGGAATTATAAAGGCTAAAGCAATCAAGTTCTTGCATCAAAGACCTTGCGAGTCAAAAGCTCTGTACTTATGAGTCATTAGAGCCCTGTGATCAATGGGAAGTGTGGTTTTAATGAAAATCAGGTACCACAATATGCAGATTTGGGGGTCTCATTTCTAACATTAGGCACTGTGTTTTGAAAATGTTGGTTTTAGCCTCTCATTTTCTGTTTAATTACCTATTTAATACTTCATATGCCTATGTCAAAGAAGTGCTGTGAAATTTAATTGATTTTTGTAAAGCTCTTTGAGATCTTTAGATAAGAGGTGCTATATTATATAAGTGCAAAGTATTACTACATTACTGAAGAGACTTATCACAGAAAAGGTTAAGGTCAATTAACATTTTCTTGCCATTTATGCATATATTTTCAGATCACAAAAAGAAACTGGTATCAATTTAGTTAATTCAACTTGTATCCATTTTCAAATGAGTTGTTTATAACTGATTTGAGTTGAAGTCTTACAGATCATCAAAATAGCTATAAACTATACCCTGCTTATAAGCTTCTAACACCCTATGGTTTTAGGCTGCTTTGTTTTAATTGAAATGCAAGTGTTCAAATAACACATTATAATTAAAAAGTTTCAGGATCAAATTACCCATCTTTTTAAAATGGCTCAGGTAAGTACAAAAAAATAAAAACCCCAAACCTCTCCATGAGTTCTTGGAAATGTCTGTATAGGTAATAATTCCCTGTGTTTTTGAATATCAAATCTACAGCTTAATTGAAGCAACAAAAAGATGTTTTCACAAAAACTGTTGCTTTACTAGACATCTGAAAAAGGGACATTTAATTAACCAACCCTAAATAAATTTTTTCTGAAAATTACATTTAAGCACTTTGTTAAGCACACAGATGCACTCCCATGCACTACTGCAACCTTAAAAAACTCAGACTAACATTTTTCAGAGAATGTCAAGACTCTCAAATCCTACAAAATTTAATCAGGATTTGAGTAATTTTTAGAGAAAATGTTGCAAGGTTCAAGTTGAGAGACATCTAGATCAAACTAACCACACTGTAAATCATTTCCATTACACACGGAATATTATCCTACTCTAATTAAAACCATTTGATCTTACCATCATATTTTAATTAAGATCTTGCTTTACATTCTTGCCATTAGAGCTGCTTGACTTAAAAGAAAAAACTTAGTCAAGAACATTTTCATAAATAAACACAGTTAATCAACAAATTTCTTCTCGAAGGGTCATGTTATTTGAGTATTCAGTGAGCCAGATGTTTTGCAAAAATTCTTATTAATCCTGAAAGTATCAAGCATAAAGGTTTGAATGGATATATATTTGCTGTTCTCTAATTTATTATTTACTATTCATTCACTCCATTTGCAAAAATGTTTTAGGAGATTCTCATACGAATTTGGTGACTAGCCACACATCTGGATTTTCATTAAATCATTCTCTCTCTCTTTAAATTGGATTATAATCTCAGAGGACGCAAATATTAGTTTTGTTACTGATTTTTGAGAGCAGGTGCTAATATTTTGTTTATATTGGAAAAATGATGGAAGTTGACATTTACTTATGTACCACATGCACCATAAAGAGGAGAAAAACTCATTTAGCCCTGCAAAATGCTGAGATTCCCATATCTTCATTAGCTTCACTGGAGAAAACTAATCTCACTGAGTGGACCTTCAAGTAAAAAACCCTGGATTTTTACATTAATATTTAATCAGCTCTGGAATAGTTGATACTAATAAAATAATATTGAAATTACCAATGTAATAATTCCTTAATGTTCTTTTCCTCAGACAACCATGCAGGTGGAGGCAGATAAAACCTTCAGCTCATGCACTCTGACCCTCTGTACGTCAGAAGTCATTTAATTTTGCCTGAATTGAACGAAATTGCAGTTGTTTGACTACCACAAAGACATCTGTGCTTGACATGAAGGCATCAAGAGACAGAAGAACCAACACTGGTAATGTTCCATTGGTAATTTGTTCCAGTGATTAATCCCTTTCACTGTTTACAGCAGGTACTTACTTTCCAGTTTGAATTTGGTTTCATTTGGCATCATTTTGTTACAGCTTTCTCTGCTAGATTAAAGAGCCATTTAAAACCTCTGATTTTACGCTCCTGCAGGTACTTATCAAGTCGCCTCTCAACCTTTCTTCAAGCTGTGGCTGTGCATGTGCAGTTTCTCCAAGGGAAGAGCATGGAGTTAATAGAGATAGGACAGCCGTGCACAAATTAACCTGGGAAGCTGTCCTAGGAAAAAAGCTATCTCACTTCTGGAAGAATTTACCTTCAATTGGAAACAAAGTGATATTTTCTTGGTGAGAGTGGATTTTCTATGGTTCGAGGAGTTGTAACCTGCAGTCATAACTTTTTTCTCAGGGCAAGGAAACTTTTACAGGATGCATATGTGTGGACTTAAAAGAAACACTCTAAGCTCTTTAAATAGGAAAATGAAAGCTGTTTTTTTCCTAGCATTTAAATAATTTTTGTAGCTGCGCCTGTACCCTGTCCAATTGTTTTCAACTGCTTTCATTTAAAAAAAAAAAACAAAACAAGACCAAGCAAGATTATTCGGCTCATTAAAGCCACGTAAACAATTAGTATCAATCTTTTGCTTCTCCTCGAAGACTTACGATTGTCCTTCCAGCCCAATAACTTACTAGGACTTTATATTGAGCTCCTGTTACACTACAATGCTATATAATTTTAGGGTTTACCGGGATGCTATCCCCAATTCTGTAATGTTCCTCACTTTTATGTACGCAACTAGCTATACAGATGCAAGTATCTGTAGGCGTTTTTCTTTGAATGGACCCTGCTTGTCAGATTGTTCTGCAGGATTTCCTTGTCACTAACGTTATCTATCATTCTGCCAATAATTACTCATTTTTTGGCAACTGTATCATGTTTACTTCTACATGACTATGGAAACACTGAATTTTCTCAGTCCCAATATAGATTCCTGCAGAATCCTAATAGAAATACTTTCATGGAGTGAAATATTTCTTGTAAGTATTTTTTCTGATGTCCAGTTTAATCTTTGTTGTTTAACTGATTTTCTGTGAAGCTATTCTTTTGTTACTGTGTTACCTGGTACTTTTCCAAAGAGTAAGTGCATGGGTATTTATATGCCCATTTGAATACCCATTATGGACTTTGTCAGAGTTTACGCACCTGAGCGTAAAAGAGCTGCTCAGCCTGTTATTCAAGACTGTGGGATCACAAGCCAGCACCTTCCTTTCTCTCCTCTGGGATTTTTTTTTCTTTTCTAAAATATAGTGTAGATTTTAGACCCCTCTTCTCTTTCTTTCAATCATGACGGAGAACCGATCTGCTCAAACTGAGGTACTGCTTTGGAGACATTTCAGTTGATGCACCAAATCTACTTCAGTTAAGGTGCTTCTTTGGAGATGCTTTAGTTCATGCACCAAATGAACTTTGTGCTCCAAATGGATGACTAGGGCTAACTCAGCAGCTCTCTCTTGCCAAAAGAGGCATCCTGACTTTTCTTTCCATCTCCCCTAGCCAGCTCCCAGCCACATGCTCCAGCTGTTTTCCATATGCAGGCTCTGACATTCGTCTGAATTCTGTATGAGTCATTTCCATCCATTAAAGCAGAAGAAAATTAGACCAGCAGTACAGTGAATAAATCCAGCTAGGGTGTGCAAGTTGAATTAACTCACCGAAGGGTCAGATAAGCCCCACAGGCAACAGAAGGGAATGGCTTGAAACAGAAGAAGGTGGGAAAGAGGAGGAGAAGAGAGGGTCAATACCTCCTCTTTCAGCAACAGAAAGCTGTTAAACTGACATAGAGGTCCCGTCTGCCTGCAGCCTTCGATAGCACACTTATACAACTCTCTTGGACCAAGTATTTACACACTGCCTAAGCCCATCTGAAGTGTTATATTGGGCAGGTGGTGTAAATCTCCATGTGAGGTCATTTGAGGCATTGTAATATGTAATTTGCATACCCAAAGTAATATCTCTTAATTATCCCTACCAAACTCATAATCTCATCAAAGATGACATTCACATTTGTAAAAGATTTTTTTTGCATTAATTAGTATTGGCTGATATTTCATTCTTTGAATTTTCATCAACTTAATTCGTATTTCTTTTTTTACATATTTTCCATAACTTCATGTCTCTCTGACAACCCTGAAGCTTACCAGATGATTCCACACATTCTTTCTGAATATTATCACATTAGTATTTTTTTCAATCTTCATTTTTTTTTTCTGGTACTCCAGGTTCTATTAAGAGTATCCTAGTAACTGAGCCTTATTTCATTGAATAACTCTTAAAGAACTGTAACATGTAAGTTGTCCAAGCCTGTTGATATAAAAAGTAGTAATGTTAGGTGGTTTTTGTGTACTCTTCTGTTATTACTCAATTAAAAAATGTTACATCTTCCTCAAATTGAATCTCCTGTTACATCAAAATATCTTTCATTTCCCTAAACAACTGCCTGTTCTTCTGAGTGAATTCTAATCTGAATGAGTTCTAATCTAAGTTTAAGACCTTGAAAACTTTAACCTGGGGGAGAATACAAACAAACCTTCAAAACATTCTCACAACTGAGAGGGAATGACATTTCTCGAGGGTTTCCGTGTGATGAAAGAAATAGTGATGGGAAATCAGAATATGTCTTCTTGTTATCCTACACCTTACAGAGTTCATTTTACTTTGAAGGAAGAGTTACACTGTATCAGGACTATAAAGCATTAAGAAGATTGTTACAACAGGAAAAAACTGAAGTAGAATTACACCATGAGTAATACCATATTGCACAATATTTCCAAATTAAGTCATATTACAGCACGTTGAACTTTTCAGGTCATTGATTTTCTGTACATTCTTCTTAGGATAGTGTAATAGCCGGTCAGAAAGCCTCAAAACAGAAAAAAAAATGAAAACAACAAAAGTAACTTAAAAGTGTTGCAATAATTACAGCTATCGGTGGCCCAATGAGCTATAGAACACTTTCATCTCCCCGTGTTTTTCAGAGATTCACTACTTCAGGCTATCAGTAAAAGATGGGTGCAAACAATAGCATAGCTTTTTTGAAAAGATCATACAGCAGAATTTTGAATGACCAGCAGCAGGAAAGCTGGTTATCATAATTTGCAAACCACAATTCTTTGCAAAAGAACAGCTATATTTAAATACAGTGACTTAACCAAGAATATTGGTTTCAAAGGCATGAAAATAAAAAGGGTATCCTTATAGTCCTTGGAGAACTTCAAGCATCTCTTCTAAGCCCTCTCTCCCTTTCTACGTTCTATCATAGCATAGGAATTCCACAACGATTTATAAAAGGAAGATTTTCAAAGGCACAAATGGGAGTCAGGTGTCCAATTTCTATCGATTCAGGCACCCAGCTCCCACTTATATTTTCGGAAAATCCTCCTTTAGAGACATGAAATATAAAATAGTAAAGTAACTTGTATTCTAAGGCCAGGACCATTTCCCTTAATTTTTTACACGCAGTTTGGTTTCTTTTGATTTGATATCAAAGCAAATAGAATTCTGCATTTTAAGAAAGAAAGACTGGATGATCTAATATCTTTGACATTGCTGGTTTCTGTGGTTCTGTCATGCACGCAGTGGGATGTTGAATATGAAACCCAGTAATTTAAAGACAATTCCCCCCTTTTCATCTGTCCTGTTATTTTGGATTTTTAAAACAAATGTATGGTTTAAAAGACATGTAAAACAAACCAGATTACATAATCTGGAGTCAACTTCAGGAAAAGATGTAGACTAGGAGAACTGGTAACTTGGCCAAAAATTTAAGCAAGTGTAAATGGCAGTTTTATCCAACAGATTTTAAAAAATTGGGCTTTGCTGTTGATGTTGTTGTATTTTTATGTTCATAACAAGGAAAATATATTAAAATTATTTTCTTTTTAATTAAATACCAATTTTTCAACTGTTTTTAACAAAACATGCATACTTCAGAGTTTGTAAAAAAACGGAAAAGAAAAAAAAATCAAGTAAAAGTACTTTTACTGGTTTCCTTCCTTTTTTGAAAAATTCTGCTAAATGGAGTCAAGTGTAGTGTGTCTAGGTCCAGAGATGGATTTCAGCAGTTCTCCCACACAGTCAAAGAAGGTGCAAAAATCACACTTTTTTTCTGAGATGTGTCTTCATTAACAAGTATTACACCAAAAATCCACTAAAAATACAAAGTTCAGGCCAGGCCTCCTCTTCACCTTTGTTTTTTCAAATATTTCTTTTCTGCAACACTGTTCAACAGGAGATCACAAAAAAAAATATACGAAGGCTCGTAGAGAAAATTTATGCCTACATTGCTCTCTGGTCTTGGTCCTCCAATCATTTTGCATCCATTCATTCATGTCTGGGTTTCCCCTTTGGAGGGAACCAGCTAACTCCCTCCCAGGTGACACCAGGATATAATTCAGATTATAGGTCTTTCCAGAGATTGTGCCCTGTAGGAAATATAGATTAAATCACACCTTATTTTGCTTCCTCTCCCTGCATAGTCCTTCAATATTATTTCAGGAGGCTTATACCTCCCTTATTGCTCTCATGCCACAACATATACCCCTTGGGTCATTTTATAGAAACAGCTCTCTGATGCACTGTTACATGGTTGTTTTATTATTTTAGGCATTCAGAACTGAAAAAAAACATCCTGAACCCCTCACAAACAAACAAATAATAACTCCTAAGGCCACAGACCTACCACGCTTTCCCCAGACGGCACCCAGGCTAAGAAGTTTCTGGATGTGGGAAGGCTTGACATCTCGGTTCGTGTGGCTGTGTGACACTGCGATGAGGGCCAGAATTTGCTCCCAGGACCAGATGACTAGCCATGTGGATATAGCGTGGGAGGAGGAGTTTATGTAGCTGATCTAACTGAGCTCACTAACAGGTATAATTCTCCACGCTAAAAATGCCTGATCTTTTCTTGCCCAAACTTGCTATACAATCCTTCATTCTTTTCCTTTTTTTTTTTCTCCTTTCTGTCCTCTCCTGTCAAAGACTGCAGGAAGGATGCTTTTCTCTTGACAATATGGCAACTTGAGTCATCCCTACAATGAAGGAACCTCAAGTGCAGGAAGCTGGTGCAAAAAGTCTTTGCTGGGCAAATCAATCATATCTTCAGTCCAAACAAATGTGATTAATTTGTGTGGGTCTGAAAAAAGATTCGGAATCCACTCTGGGAGTGAGGAAGAGTCAAGATAATGCACATATCTCCCTTCAAAGTAGTCTTGATGGTTAGAAATGCTGCATATGTATGTACTCCTCTCCTCCTTGGTTTCTCTAAGGGATGCAGAGGCTACATTTCATTGATATTAGGCCATTTCCATAAAAGAAGACTCTAAACAAAATGCAACTGTGGTGTTTGACAAAAGCGTATTTTACCTTTGAAATATTAGACAAACACTTTTATTTGTCACTCAGAAGTCCACCGAGCTTGAAAGGAGATGCAGAGCAAAATCATATGTCTTACCACCTCTTTTGTATGGAATAGAAGTGCCAGTGGAATAGAAACTTGCTTTAATTCAGGGAGAGAGAGGCATCAACAAGAACAAGATCAAGACAAGAAACCCCAGTGCTAAAGGTTGAAAGTCCTGAATGTGAGGGAATAAACCGTTAGATTCAGAAGTACATTTTAAAAGGAGAAAAGATGCTAACAATCTTCCCCAAAACAATTTGAAATCAATAAGTGTGTCAGAAAAAGGATGCAATGGAAGTTATGATGTTTTATATATTACATTAAAATGGCAACAAAATCTTAAATGTTAATCCTTTTACAAAACAATACAGAAATTGATTTTTTTGTAAGCAAGAAAAAAAACAAAAAGAAAAAAAAAGAAAAGAACAACCAGCTGTTCCTTGACCGAGGAAACAACAGGGGCTCTTACTCTGTAGTACAGTAAATGGCTAACTTCCCAGGGTAGTTTAAGTGTCCTGCAGCCTGCAGTGTCAGCAGAGTTGGTCATTTACAAATCAGTGGGGTTTTGTTAGAAGTTTGTTTATCTTTCAATGAATCCACCCGCTTCACAGTTGAATTGTTTGAGCTATAAATAGAGGAGCAGTGCATCAAATTCTTTCGGAATGAAACACAAAAACACGGGTAGCAAAAAGGGTGAGAAAGAGAAGGTACAGGTCATCTTATTGACAATGAGAGATAAAGGTTGTGAAATATTCTGTTTATTTTTATGTTGTAGAATGTGGAACAGGCAAACACCAAAACAAGCATTCCTCATGCACCCTGTGTAAGGCCACGTTTGGATGATGGGAACTCTAAAGAATCTGATCTCCTTCCTTTGCTCCCTTCCTTCCTTCCATATTAATGAGTTGGCCTGAACCATGACGGGTAATTCTGTTGAGTCTGTTGAAAATATAGGTACTTGAATTCTTACCAAGAGAGTATGCTGTCATCTACATAAAGTGCCTGATAATGTTTTAAACTCTACAAAAAACCCCTTTGTTTCTAACAAGGCAATGAGTTCTACTGGCCAATCATGCTCTTTCTGCTTGTTTGTTTAAACAAGAGTGCTTCTTTCCGTTCATTTCACACTGCTTGCCTTTCAATTTCACAGTGCCTTCTAGCTGAGTTTGTAAAGTTGCCACTAAGGACCCCTGCTCTAAGTCTTTCCATGGAAAGACAACAGGAAATGTTCACAGAATTCACACTCTTTTCCCACTGCAACATATCCTGGCAGATGTGTTAGTTACCATAGCAACAATTAAGACTAGCTCTTTTTTTTTTTTTTTTAAATAATAAGAACAATCAGCAGTGGTTGAAACCATCTACAAATAAATCTGTGTCTCAGATTTAATTTATGCAATGTAAAGATCTTCCTGATGATGTGTGCTTCCTACTATTTGAAAGGGTGCAAGATAAGGGACAGCCATCTGTGTGACTTGGATGGTCTGCACCTTTTTGTTCTGCCTCAGATGGGGGATTACATGATATCGGCCTGTTTCTGCTGATATAAAGTAGGAGAGCTGGAAAGGGAGCAGGCTGATCCCATATACGGAAATAAGAAAAAAAGTAGCCCTTCGGTGTCAATACTCTAGAGCATTTAAATAAGGTTCAAAAACTCAAGAGCTGTTCTCTGGATTGGAAAGGTGGGTACATCCATATAGAGAATACAGAGTGTATCTAAAATTTCATCTATCCCCACAACCATCTTTAAAAGTCTTCACTCTGTAAAGCTCTTCAACCACACATCAATGATAGCAATGTAAATTTAGATCACTGCATTGGTCTCCATGAAGTTATTTCAGATTTATACTGCTGTAAGTAGAAGAAGAATTGAAAGGTAATTTTAGTAAAAGTTATTGCTCTAGAAAGAGACAATTTTGATCAATTAAGAAAGAAGAATTTAAAAAGGAAAGACTATGAGCTGAATCAAGAAACCAGGCATGGATCGATGCCTTCTACAGGAATGCAAATACTGAGCAACTCCGCTCAGGTCACAGATCACAGACTCATTCAGGGTGGAAGGGACCTAGGGAGGTCTCCGGTCCTACCATGCCCCAGTTACTCCAGCAGTGCTTATATCCATATCTACAGCCTGGTTTCTCCTGCATGTATCCCTGTCTGCCTCAATCTGTGTACAAGGCACTCAAGGTGGCCCCTTTTGGCAGGGTTTGTCCCCCATTTCTCTAACAGCCCAAATTAAATTTATTATCACCATCCCCTCCCATATCTAGTTTAATGCCCTCCCCAGCAGTTTGGCAAGCCATTTGGCAGGAATGCTCTTACCTCACTAGTCAAATAGGTCCTGTCTTTTGCTAGCACTCCTCATTCCTCAAAGAAGTAGTTCAGGCATTGCACCTAAAGAAAAGCCCGTTTTCATTTCTTCTTCCTACTTTTTTGCTTAGAAGGAAAGAGAGTGACTTGGCAAAACTGTTTCTTGCCTTGCAGCAGAACTATTAAGAACAACCACAGAGTAATTGTATATGGATAATCCTGTGAGCACCTGCATAAATGGAAATATGAATCTGTATTGGGATTATGATGGAGAAGTATAGTCATTAATTAGATGCCACAATTCTTTAGTGCTGGGAAGAGCAAGTCATTACTGAATCTGAAGTGATCCTCGTATTTCCTACAATAACACTGTGTGACAGAAATGCTCAGCTTGTATCCAACTAATAGCTTCTGGAAAAAAAAGGACATCTTTTTTAACCTTTCCAAAACACACTTGCTAACATACTCTAATGCCTGAAAGTATATAAGGTCACCTGCAACAGCAGCCTTTACATTTAAAACATATGTGGCTATATACAGCAGTGAAGGAATGTACTGCTTCGGGTTTTGTGTAACAAGCATCAGTGCTTTCCAGCCCTTTGCCATTTTGACACTTGTAGCTTATACATAGTACTGCTTTAGAGCCAGATATTCAGCATATATTCATAGAGATGATTAAAAAAAATTACTTTACACACAGCTGTCAGCAAAGGCTGGTACATAAAGATAACCACCCTAGACACATTATGTTTCACAGTCTCAATTCCCCCCATTTCCTTGCTTAGTTGCACCAGAGCAAGGTAGACTGAAGTTTCCAGCACAGCAATACCACCCTTAGCTTGCCACCTCATCACTACTAGGTCAGTTGCACTACGTAGTGAGCAGTGAAGTAGAGTTATTCCCTAGCCTCTTCTCGCCCATGTGCTGTGCTAGACTGAGGTCAAGTAGGCACTTGGCATCTTTTATTGTCTGTGCCTGAACCCAGTGAGTATACATGTGAATAGCCACAGAAGGGACATACAGAGGAAAACCAAGTTATAACCCAAGCCTTCAACCTCTTGGAATTTTAATTTGCAATGTATTGAAATTTCCCAAACCATAATAAAGGGACTCTGTCTTCTCTTTGCTTAGCACCACAAGAGGACATTTTCAAATCTTTCCAAAATCATGGTCACACCACGGTCTTCTACAGTGATGAGGAAAGATCAGTCCTGCTTATTCCAGGTGTGTTTGCTGCAGGAAAGGAGTAGGGTGCAAGCCTTAGAGCTGTATTATCATGGAGGCAGTCCTCTGCACAGGCACAGCTGCTCCTTCCATTGCTGGTTAAAACTAACGTCATAAACCAGAGAACAAGTGCAGCCAATACGGACCTCAGAGCAGAACTCTCAATGCGTGCTGGTAGCACTGGCAGTACCTTGGTTTTCTCTTATCTGCCTGTGGTGCAAAACAGTTTAGTGTCTTGAGAACTGAGATGGTTTAAAATTTGATTTATGGACTAGGCTCAGCTCCATGTCCTAGTGAAGTATACACCCCTAACCAGTCAGAAGGTCAGAGTGGTTTATCAGAGCATCCTGCTGGCTATAAGAACCACTCATCGAGCAACTGTCATTTCCTTGTGCAGTGGATGTTATAGAGGCATCTCGTCCCACCTATGCATCTGCGAGTCCATCCAGTCATTCAGCTCCTTGGTGCGTGTCTGATGCCAACCCATAAATTCACACTGGTGCTCAGAGTGGTGTAACCTTCTCTGGAAACACATAGAAAGGCTCAGGCCAGCTCTTTGGCAGACCGAAAGGGAAAGAAGATATTCACACTGAAAACTCACAGTTATTCTTCAAGGCACTTTACACTACATAATATAGCAAAGTAACACCTAGATTAGCCTGGGGTGCCAAATCTGCCTAAATCAAAAGGTCAGTCATGAAAACTGGACAGTCATGTTGCCCCTCCTACACAACTTCTAGCAGCCAGTTGAGCTGTATGTATAAAATCTGCAGTCTAAACATACCTTTAATATCTTGGACAGGGTGTTCTAGCACAAGGTGCTATGTCTCCTTGGACTCAAATCAGTTCTTTTTCTCTGAGGTGGCCTGGAAGTGACTGCTAAAATTTACAGAACCAATACTTGGTTTTGGCTGATTTATCAATGCCAGAGGAACTAATTTTGTGTTTAAAGTTAACTAAGTCTGTTTGGATTTCTGTGTGTGCAGATTTTAGGCTTAATCCATGGAAAAGAAGATAAGAAGAAAAGCACAAAAGAGAACAATTAAATATGCTGGGACAAGGTGAGGGTGAAAATGAAAGGAAATATTTGTTAGCTAGTTCTTAAAATCTTTTAAGGGAAGTCAGTTAGAATCCTAAGAAAGAAAGAGCGACAGCAAGAAAGCAAAGCAAGCAAAGCAAAGCAACAGGAGAAATGGGGGCTGGGCATCACTTTGTCTTTGTCAAGCTGTTACCGTCTCTCTGTGGCAGAAGGACTGGAAGAACAAAAGTAAATGTCAGATCAGTTATGCTGATTTCTGTCTATCACAGGTATTTTTCTGGTCTTCATTATCATAGTATCATAACACTTTCCCGTCTATTTATCCTCACGACACCTCTCTGAGGTAGGGCACTGCTATAATTTCTATTATACTGCTGGATTGAGGCTCGAGAAATGGAGCAGGTTCTTAGCTAGCATAAATTGTCACAGCTCCATTAACTCCGGTATGAGAGGACTTCGATGGAGTTTAGGATTCGCCACTAAATGAATCTCCCTTTTCCCTGGAAGACAGGGGCAGAGCAGGGAAACAAGCCCCCAGGTTTTCCAAGCTCTTAACTACTGTTCTACCCAGAAGATCATCCTGCCTCTGTGTAGATAATCTGTGATCTTTGGACCAAGCCATGCTGGCTTTATTCTTGTAAGAAAAGTCAATGAAGTCTACATGGTATTATTCACATAAAGCCTACAGGACACAGCTCCTTGGGTGGTACAGATTATGCATTGCAGAAAGGCTGAAAGTATAGGTACACACCATGCACGCCTACGTATCTGATGTTAGAGAATTAAAAGAATGAAGCTTGCATGGAGCTGTCAAGCAGCAGTCAGTGTGGGCTGGAAAATATAAGGAGCACAAAGAAGTGCGCAAACACACAGAGATTCTGATGTGGAATTAAAACACGACATACTCAGAAAGTTTGAATAACAGACGTACATATTATTTACTTTCCTCAAGCCTAATTCAAACAGATCAACAAGACAAGAAAACTGAAAGGAGAATGGGTGGTAAGCTGTGTTTCTCGCAATACAGGTGTTTCAACTCTAATGAGTCTACAGGATTTGAGCTGGTATCATGAATATCACTGGGAGTGATTATAGCTTGTAAAAGCAGACCAGAAAGAGAGGTGCCTGTGTGTGTCTTGGGCTGTAATTAAAGCCATAAGCCGTCGGTAGCAAAGAGGCCAGCTGCAGCATTTCAAACCTTTCCTACCCTAGCATTAAAAATAGATTGTGGCACAATAATAATAAAAAAATGTGTACCTAAAATAATTCCAATAAAAAAAAAATTTGCACATTTGATTACTATAATTGATTTCTCTTCTAGATATGAATAAATGACCCAGGCTAAATGCCAGTTCCTTGCAAAGAATTTCATTTAAGCTCCAGTGAATTGAAAGGCTCAACCAGACTCAACATTTCCAACTTCCTAGCAAGTAGCAGAAAATCTACCTGACAGTTGCCATGGAAACACGAACAGGAAGAGCTAACCACCAGCCTATAAATCCACAGAGAAACCTTTCTTAATTGGAAGGCCTTTAACCCACACATTTTTCTCATAGCTGCAGAGCTTATTTCTAAAGAGATTATTAAATTCCTCAATTGACTTATGAAGGATGCTTCCCACTATATTACTGTGCTCTGGGTTGCTCATTCTTTATATCTGTTTCCAAAATTACAAAGCAGAGCAAGGGTGATAAAAGTTAACACAGATGTTTCAATGAAAAATCCATATGATGTTCTGAAAATAACTTCAGTGGCAATGTTCTACTAAAAAAAAATAACCCAAAAAAAAGCTCCACCAAAAAAAAAACCCAAATCACCTATTCAAGAATTGACATGGCATTAAAGAGATCAGATACACCAACATTCTCTGCTTTGAGTTCTAGGAAATATATTTTTTTTAAATGAAAGATTTCAGTGGGGAAATATAACTAAAACTATTTGAGGAATCATTGCTGAAGTCTATGAGTGTTAATTATATGTGAGTCCACACACACATGGACATGCATGTTCTCATACTAGCAGTATATGTGCAATATAGTTTAATTTATAAAGAAAAAAAGAATTGAGATTTGCTCATGCTTACATTTCCTTCAACATTTTGAAGATTTCATCAAAGTTTTGGTGGATGAACTGATTTAAGAAACCTTTTTTCCACGTTAGGTAGTTTCTGTGCCTTTGCTTCCTGTATTGACATTTTCCTCACCCAGGGTGACTGAACTTTTTTAAAGGCTGGCAGCTACTTTGGGGCTGAGACTGTGCTTCACGGTGTGCACTGTAACTCTCACCATGCTACCAAACAAGTACCACCATGGAGAGCTTCACTGAGTGCCTGCCTGTCCACAGTGTTCAGCTCCCTGTGTTTTTCCCCTTTGAGTGGATGCTGTTGTGCAAGATGTACCAGCTCAGGTACAGTGGAGCTGTGTTGTTACAGAGCTCAGAGCAAACTGAATGTCCATGCACATACTCAACACCATGGTCAAGTTGTCATTGTGTACTCTGAATTACAGACTGCTGGGGTCTGGCATATGAGTAAGACAGTTTAAAGTAAGTGTGGATTTGCTTGGACAAACACTCGGTATGGTCACAACCAGTACTTCAGTACAAGCGTCCCGTAAGCAATCTCCATTTTAAAATCAACATCACTTGCGAGAAGTTCAGCAGCCTCATGCAGTTAAATGAATTTGTCTCTCCCATCCTCTCCTGACTAGAGAAAGAATGATCACATGTAGGTCCAGACAGCCTTATTTGTTGGAGTTCTTTAGGTAGTCAAACAGTTGTTTTATTTGGTTAAGTGGGCAGTTTCCTCTTTTTCCCTGCGTTATGCCACATTTCAGTTTTTATATTCCTCGTCTCTAAATTCTGAGAACAGGAAAAATAACTGTTGTCGGTATTACGCAACAAGGACTTATTCCTATTGCAGTCAATGGGAGCAAAATTGATTCCTGCTGATTTCGATAGAATTAGGATTCTACTCAGTTCCTGCTTGGAAACAGATAGAGAGGAGCAGAGAGATGGAGAAAAGCCATCTTTTTTTTTTTTTTTTAAACCCTGCCTAGAATTTGGATGGATTATCTAGCCCTTGCTCCTGCAGTGACGTGCATCTGAGAAGGTGAAGGACTATGGGCAGGGCTAGCAGTCACAGACACTCTTCCAAGGTAGCACTTATGCTGAAAATACTAGTGTAGCAGTGTGGAATGCAATCTAGCACCAAGTCAGAGTGAGATTTACATGTTCACCACCTCCACCATGTCCTGGCTCCCTATACAAACAGAACTCCACTTTGAAGCCTGAAATTCTGGAAGGTCCATTATCAGGGTCATTAGAAGAGGAAGGAGGTGAGGTCAGACCTGGAGTAAACCTATTCCCACTCACTGACTGGGTAGACTCAGCTTTCAATGAGATTTCTTCACTCCGGGCAACCCTCATGTAACTCCCACATTCAATCTGCACATCTGGTACAATCCTCCTTGTGCAAATTCTCTGCTTTGAGGAAAGTCTCTTCGGTCCAAGGGATGGCTTACACCCTTATACTGTTTGTGCATTTATATGGCATGTCAGCACCTATATTAGGGGAGAAACATGGATGCTTCAAATAAGTTTAAAAAGACAGTGGACTCTTGCTTCCCTATGCCCTCTGAGATAGTCTTAGAAGAAAATCTGAGTTATCCAGAAATCATCTAGGGAACTTGGATGCTGGTGCTTACTGACAGAGAAGAATCTCCCCCAGCAAGGGTCAGATAACAGATACACAAAGTACTTAACAGTCGGAGGGCAAACCACTACAGCTAAAGTGTTTCCACACCTTCTTGTCTAATCACCTCAGTTTGAACTTGCCTTGTCTTCCTCCTCATAACTTTTTCCAGCCCTGAGCCTCTCTTGAATGAACACAGCTAGCCATAACTAATAATATTTGCCAGCAGTTTGTAAAATAAGTAAATAGCCAAAAGGGTCTGCTTGATGGAAAAAAAATGCCACTTATTTTCACTGGTGGCGAGCAAGGTTTTGAATGCATGTATTATGTGATAAAGGATTAAAACATTACCCTATTTCCCTGTCTGCCCTAAATGAAACCCTGAACACTTCACATGATGTTACCATATTCCTTACATGAACAGGACCGACCGAATTTCATTTCTTAGTGCCAAGTAACGTTGCATAAATACTTTGGAGTAGATTAACATAATGAACACTATATTCTGTTGCCTGAATGATTGTTTTCCTCCCCTCCTCATATCATTGTTATTATTAGAATTGTGATCTAACTGTGAGAGAATCTCTCAAGGGACAAGCTAGCCTTACTTAACAATTGCTTCTCCAAGTCCATCAGGCTGGCAACTGCAAGCCTACAATTAGCTTAATAAAAGTTAAGGGAAAATGATAAAGTGAATGGAAAATATTAAAGGTGTTGTGAAACAAAAACATAATTGGCTAGCTGTACTCCAGCAATGACAGCTAGAAAGCATCTGCTCCCTGCAGCATCCTAAAGTGTTTGCAAAGTCTGCAGAATTCTACAGAAAAATCCTTAGCCATGTAGTCTCCATGTCTACAGGGATTTGCAATACCCTGGAGAGTTTTTGAGGGACTTTTAAAGTTACTTAACTTTTATTTTTAACGCTCTTTTTTTTCCCCCTAGCTGCCTGTCTTGTTCTCAAATCTGGGTGTCATGTTCAGCAGATTGCTGTTTTCTATTTCTTCTGCCCACCTGTTTTATGCTACATAAGATACAGAGACAGAGAGGAACCTAACGAAATTCAGCAAAGGCAAGTGTAAGGTCCTGCATCTAGGGAGGAACAACCCGATGTACCAGTATAGGCTTGGGGCTGACCTGCTGGAAAGCAGCTCTGTGGAGAAAGACCTGTGAGTTCTGGTGGACAACAAGTTTCCCAAGGGCCAACAATGTGACCTCTTGACCAGGAAGGCCAATGGTATCCTGGGGTGCATTAGGAAGAGCGTGGCCAGCAGGTCGAGGGATGTTCTCCTCCCCCTCTACACTGCCCTAGTGAGGCCACACTTGGAGTACTGTGTGCAGTTCTGGGCCCAGAGAGTCCAGTGGAGGGCTACAAAGATGATCAGCAATTGTTAAAAAAATGAAGAAAACATTCAAAAAATAGGAAGATGGAAGAATAATATGGTATACATAGTGGCAATTGTCTATAATACCCATTTTTGGTTTCCTGCTGTTAAATATTTGTCTGGATCTCTGTCACTTCTTGCACAGAAAAGAGGTTGTTATCTACTGGCACTAATTATAATAATTTGCCTCTGGGCTACTGTTTGAATAGGAATGCCAGATATTTGCATTTTCATTACCTGACTGGTCACTGTGGTTTAACCCCAGCCAGCAGCTAAGCACCGCACAGCTGCTTGCTCACTCCACCCTCGTGGGATGGGGGACAGAATTGGAAGGGTAGAAGTAAAAAAACTTCTGGGTTGAGATAAAGACAGTCTAACAGGTAAAGCAAAAGCCGCACACACAAGCAAAGCAAAACAAGGAATTCATTCACTACTTCCCAGCGGCAGGCAGGTGTTCAGCCATCTCCAGGGAAGCAGGGCTCCATCACGCGTAATGATTACTTGCGAAGACAAATGCCATAACTCTGAACGTCCCCCCTTCCTTCTTATTGCTCCAGCTTTACATGCTGAGCATGACGTCATATGGTATGGAATATCCCTTTGGTCAGTTGGGGTCAGCTGTCCCGGCTGTGTCCCCTCCCAACTTCCTGTGCACCCCCAGCCTACTCGCTGGTGGGGTGGTGTGAGGAGCAGAAAAGGCCTTGACTCTGTGTAAGCACTGCTCAATGATAAAGCCCCACACTTCAAGAAAGAAAAAACCACAGCTCCATACTAGTTACTATGAAGAAAATTAACTCTATCCCAGACAAAACCAGCACACAGGTGAGTTCCACAATGAGTTTACATTTCTTTCTCTTCTCCTCAACTACAGTTCAGCTTTGTTTGATATTTTCAGTGCCATTTAATACATCCTGCTGCAAATTCCAACAAACTGCAGAAAGACTTCTGGACTAGGTCTTTAAATATTTCCCCCCTTATCAATAAGCTCAGACACAAGGCTCAGGGAAAGAAGGAGCAAGGGGGCAGAGTAATTTTGCTAGAGTAAAATTTAGAATTGTAGAATCATAGAATAGTTTGGGTTGGAAGGGACCTTTAAAGGTCATCTTGTCCAACTCCTCTGCAATGAGCAGGGACATCTTCAACTAGATCAGGTTGCTCAGAGCCCTGTCCAACCTGACCGGGATGGGACATCTACCACCTCTCTGGGCAACCTGTTCCAGTGTTTTGTCACCTTCATCATAAAAAAATTCTTCCTTATATCTAGTCTAAATCTACCCTCTTTCAGTTTAAAACCATCACGCCTTGTCCTATTGCAACAGGCCCTACTAAAAAGTCTGTCCCCATCTTTCCTATAAGCCCCTTTTAAGTACTGAAAGGCCTCAATAAGGTCTCCCCGGAGCCTTCTCTTCTCCAGTCTGAACAACCCCAAGTCTCTCATCTTTTCCTCATAGGAGAGGTGTTCCATCCCTTTGTTAATTTTTGTGGCCCTCCTCTGGACCCTCTCTAACAGGTCCATACTGAGGACTCCAGAGATGGACACAGTATTACAGGTGAGGTCTCACTAGAGCGGAGTAAACAATAGGATAGTTTAGTTCACAATAGGTTAATTTAAAAGCTGATAATATGAAGAAACATTAGATATTAATGAGGAAATAGTCACCCAAGAGAGGGCAGATAGACTATGAGAACAGAAATGTCGGAGTTTAGTAATAATTTCATGTTAGACCATTAGTCAGGCTTTTTAAAGTCAAAGTTCAATGAAATGTACTAAAACCAGCAGGTACAGGAGAACAAGAGGAATGCTGAGCATTTTCTCCCAAAGATACAAAAGATGCTCCTGAAATGTAATATACTCCACTGTGCAAGTACACGACTTGGAAGAAGAGATGGAAAAAAGATATTTGCTCCTTTTAGGAGCTCTGTAGCATTCCTCCATTTTATTCCCTGCTTTCTGAATGCTTTGAAGTGATCCATCTAAGGAAATCAATGGCTATTGACAGGCTCTGTAATTACATTTACAAGCCAAGATTCCTAGCCCTCTGCCACTTATTTAAGTGATTACATACCTTCTAACCTGTTTTGCCAGTGATCACCGATGCATGGATCTGAGCCAAAAATCAAATCACGTCTCAAAACACTTACTTGCATTTCTGCAAAAAACCCACTGTGTCTTAGGATCCTTGCACTGTTATCCTGAAAGCAGGGCTGATGAACACCACTGGGTTAAAAATGCAGCTGATTGATTGTCACAAACTATTCTTCCAAATTCAGGCTGAATTTGCCATGTGGGTTTCTCTGGGTTGTAGGAATTTGAACTGGATTCACAAATCAGACCTAGGAAGGCATGGTCCGTCTTGTTTTTGTCTAATATATATCTGTCTGTGGTTGGAATAAATATTCAGGAGGAGGGAAAACAACATTTAGATTAAAATTTTTCACGCGTTTTCTGCCACTCAGAATATTGCCTGAAGCACCAGATCTTGTTGGAGCCATTTTGTGTTGTATGAAACACTTTAAATAGTTCCTTAAACAATGAAAAATTAGATCCTAGTTTGGTGATAAGGGCACTGAACCAGAAGCTGGGACAAAAGTTCTAGTTTTTATTCCATTAAACATTTAAATTTCGTAGATGAAATGAAACAGCTTCAGCAGATACTTCAGAGTTAATGGCTAGGTTACACTCCACTGGAGATATGGGTGTGAAACTCCATAAGAATCGGAGCTGATACCTCTGACAGGTGCCAAAACCTATGGCCACGCTGCCTTTGGATAGCAGAATCATCATACACCAGTCATCAGCTTTGTCAGTCTAGTTTAGTGCATTTTGTCAAATTAGATGATAAAATTTACTAGGAAGAAAAAATCCGACAAAAGAAGTTGGGTCTCCATTAACTTTAAAAACTGAGTCTGTATTTTTAGTAGCAAGCATTCAAACCTCTGGATAAGTTTCGTATTCATTCATAGAAAAAAAAGTATATGCTTACAATATCGATGCATGTTTTATTGACAAAGCTTCTAAAAATACTTTCAAAATGCATGCATGAAAACTCTGTTCCTGCATGATCCTCAGGTAAGGTGGCTTTTTCTGAAACCCATTAACTTCACCTAAAACTAACAGAAATACACTAAGCTTCAAATGCTTTCAGCTCTGAGTTAGTGGATAGAGTGAAGCCCATGCAACAGATGTTCAGAGAAGCACAAATATCCTGAATACCTGGTGGCATCTGCTACCAGAAATGGTTTCTGCACTACGTAGCAACTGCTACTAAAGCTCTTTCTGCTTAGTAACTCTTACTATCTAAGAGCATCAGTTGCTCAATTTGCAGACTGCTGATTCCACTTGCCACAAGTGAAGATATTGTGTAGTAAGAAAAATAAACTACTGCATGCTTTTGAGTTTCATTAGGTTTTCTTTGCTTTCCCATATGTAGGCTTTTGTAGAATTCCAAAGAAAGATTGTTTTGGCTTTGATTTTTTTTTTTTAAAAAAGTATTTTTATTCTAAACATACAGAATTGCTTCAAAGAGATACTAAATGTTTGAGAGAGAATCCAAAATGATTTCATGAAGCTGGAGGAGTACAAAGCTAATTCCTGTATCTGAAACTTTCTCCATCACAACCAGTATGTGCTGCCAATAAGTCACAGGAGTCCACAGTCCATAAGCAGGTGAAAGAAATAAAATGTGACATGTTTGATAGCTTTGAGATGTGCAAGCCTAAGTGTGTGTGCCCATACATTTGGCAAGTCTACTTGTCTTTTCAGAGATCTGCAAGACTGAAAAGAAACCCATCTCTGCCATAAACCCTAAAAGAAACATGTTGTTATAAAGGAGGCTCTGTGGACTCTACAACTAAGCTCTCGGTCTTTCACGAATAAATATTTTGTGCTCTCTTTTCCTTCTGTTGATGAATGTGACAAGGGAAATATGGTAGAGAGATAAGCGGGGTCAGCAGCTTGCTCTGATACTTGAACGCATGGTAAGTGGAGGCAGATGTAAAAGGAGATGGTGAGTAGGGACAATTGAGAAAGAAAAATACAGAAGGAGACCAAGGGTGAAGTCAGCGGACATCTTACTACTTAGTACAGTGAGTGTAGGATTTAACTCTAAATTTGCTGGTGGAATAAATCCCTCCTTTAACATCATTGAAGCCGCTAGGGCAAGGTATAGATTTGTTCCTTGCTTTTAAGCCATGTTCTTGCCCTAGGCTTGTTGCCTCCTTCATGTCTTTATTTTTCTCCCCCCTCAGCATTACCAACCTGTCTCATACGAAAACGTCATGAAGACTGGTTTACTTGGCTTACTTTCAATGTTGAAGGATTTGCAAAGATTTCTCAGTGCAGCTCGTTTGAAATGGGATCCTTCCACTTAATGTTTGCACGCAAGAGCAGGTTTACGCTCTGTGTGCTTACCCCACTAACCACTTAACTTTTTTAATACATTCTCCTTTGTTTGTTTGCATCCTGGCTTCTATATGGAGACTAAAGCTGATCTTAAACATAGCCTTGGAGGCTATGTCTTTCATAGAAAAGTAAATGGTCCAGAGACTGTTCTAGTGCAGTTAGCTGAACTTAACGCCTTGTATCTACAACCAGATGGATATGTGCAAGCTGCCTATTAAAAATTATTCCTGCCTAAGCTAAACCCTATACCAAGCTTGGGCATTGATTGGGAGAACGTGATTTGGACCAGATCAAAGTCAAGCCAGAGACTGTGCTGAGAATTTAACGGAAAGGGCAATGTTTGAAATGTGAGTGCCTATGCCTTGCACACAGCCCTGTTCACCTTACTGGCATAGCTATAGCCAGAGCACCTCTTTCTGTCATGTAGAATTAGCTAGAAGAAATGATCTTGTATTGCCTTGCATTGCTTATAACAGTATGAAGAACTGGAAATTTAACTGTCCTTTTTCCCAAGCCATCATCCATTGCCACTGACTTGAAAAAAAGAAAAAGAAAAAAGAAAGCAGCAAATTAAAAGGTGAAAAAAACCCACTTCATTTAGAACACTATTTTCTCTAACCTAAAGTATGCTTTGTTTCAGATTGAGGAAAAAATAAGGTTTTGAATTAACATGTTTTATAAAAAAACCCACAGCATTTTGAATAAGTAAAAAATAATTTATTATTTTATATAATGCCTTTAAATTTTTTTGAAATTAAGTCAGACAAGCTGAGTGGAATTTATAGACTACCTGGACTGTACTAAAACTGTAATTTTTTACTGAGAAGAATCGGGCCAAAACTATTCTCCATCTTATGTGCAAAATTATATTGCCTGAAAATTGGAAATGTCACTATTTCAATAACATTTTTATGTTATACTGTCTGATCAAAGGTGAAGACCGTCTCAAATGCAAGTTAAATGTTAATGCTTTTTCTTTTTGTACATTGGCTTTCTGAACATTTACAGAGTAGATGTATTTTTTACATTTCAATGATAAGTTGAGCCATTTCAAAAGAAAATAAAATCCATTAAGAATCTCACATGCTTGTATAGATTGCTTTATTTTACACACTGCACACTGCGGCCAGGGCACACAGTCATTGTGAGCCCACTTTTTGCTGGCTAGTTTCCATAGTAAGGTATGTGTTTATTCCTTTGGAAACTCCACTTCTTCTCTGATTAGGAGAAAAATCCTTTCTTGCAGATTGGATATGAGGCCTTGTGTCATGCTATTTCTTGTTCTCCTTTACATGTATTGTCTTTCGTTGAAATCCTCCATCCCATTTATCTCTTGCATTTACTTCTTGCATATTTTCCTTGTTGCATCCCTATTTTAAGTGTGAGTTTGGACCATCGCACTAAGGTGTTGGCTCAGGGATAATCTCTCAGGTTTCTCTTGAGATGTTTGACATTCTCTCCCAGCTCCTCAGCGATGATATTCTCGTAGATTAGACTCTCGCCACCTCCAGCTTCTCCAGCTTGAGTTACTTTGTTACTCACTAAAACATCCCTCTGGTCGAGTATGCTCTACCCTATGGCAAAACCAAACAAAAAAACAAACAAAAATGCTTTGAAACGAGTGAAGGAGAAGGTTGTTTTTTTCATTGGTTCTCAAGGATGTTTCACCTCTTCTCTGAATAACTTTGGCTCAGGGTCATGCCAGATTTAACACAGATTCACAGAAGAGCTCAAAATGGGATGTTAACACTTGACTTGAACAAAACTCTGACACACATCTGAATTCCTAAGACCTTTTTCCTCACAGAAAACACTAATGTTTCAGTCTAGATGTAAATCTGGATAGCCAACACCACACACTGGCCCTCCTCTGTTAGAAACACCAAGTCACAACAGTGTTATACCTATCATAATAACCTACTGGGCCCAGAGCTTCTCAAGAAGTTTATACAAATTAAAAACTGAACTTAGCTATTTACTTTGTTCAGGTTTTTGGTTTTTTTTACTTTATTTATTTGTTCTTATTGTATTTTATTGTATTTTCCATCATGCATGTTGCAAGGCGATCTGTGCAATGAGCCAACATACAGCAGACAGAGAGAGTGCTTGTCAAATTTCAAAGTCAGATCTGTTGGGAACTTTGTTTTTTGCTGTGTACATGGACAGTAAATATGCCTGCTCCTTTGGTATGGAAATCATCTTCAGACTGTACTATCAATATTCATCCCTCATCACACCAATTAACAAACTGTGAATAATTGGGAACTAAACATGAATGCATGAAGGACCACGATCATCTAGGTAGCTACTAATAAGGACATGTTTGAAGTAATCACATACAAATTTAATTTTAATGTGGTAGTTTTTTTTTTCCAGAAAGGTGTCTCAATGTTAATTAAACAATTTAGCCCATATTCATTTTTTTTAGAAAAGTATAATTGTTTTAAAAACCTGCCTTTAACTTTAATCACAAGCACAGATTTTCCATCAATAAAAGAATTCTTGATTTTATTAGCAACATACTCTGTATTTAAAATGATGTTTTAAATACCTTTTATACGTCTCAATACAATCAAAATGATGCTTTGCATTTCAAAGAGTTACTCGTCTGCTTAGATAGCATTGTAAAAAGTACAAGCATGAAAATTGCTAAACAAACCTAAAACCCTCCAAAAATTGCTTACCTGTGCTATTTCTTTGTATTTTCATTCCACAACAGCATCTTCTTTGGAATTAGAAAGTGAAAGCATGGAAATAGAATGGAAACCTATATCTTGCAGCTTTTTTTAGGTCCTTGAGGAGAGTCCAGATCTAAGCTGGACCCAAGAATTATCAATTTTGATACAAGAAAGTCAGACAGCCCAAACCGATATAGCGATTTTCCAAAGTCCTAACTGATGCTCAATACAGTCCATAATATAACATGGCTGAAGCAGACAGTTCTGCACTTTGTGTTTGATTACTTCACATAGCATTACCTTCAAAGAATGAGACCTTATATACTGGGAATCTTTCTCTAAATAAATATTCAAATGTAGAAACGATCTATCGCAGTTATTTAACAAATCGGTATTTCCCAAGTTTAATTGACTTCATATTTAAGCAAAGCGCAGGTCCCAGTTCTGGCTTTAAAGCGAGTACCAACACCTCTTACAGTTTTACTATGAGTCATACAAGGTATTTTTACAGGCACAGCACTTGGAATCAAGAGACTGTATTAGCACTGCACTCTCTGGCCCCCCCCTCCCTTTTTTCTTTTTTTTAAATGACTGTTTCTAACTTAAAATCTGGGAGATGAAGCTTTGATTTGCTTTGGTCTATATTTTATATTTTATTTCTTTTCATTATTTCATTTTCTTTCATTTCATTATTTTATTTTTATTTTTGCCTGGGTTTTTTTTTTTTTTTTTGATATTCCAGCTGCACCGGTTTCAAAGAAGTTACCTGAAAAAGATAGAGCTCTTCCAGTCAGAATCTGGTCAAATATTTAATTTTTCTCTGTCCCAGCTTTGGAAAGCAGGAAGACAGAGGGGTCTGCTCTCCCAAAATACTGTAGTATTTGATTACTTTCAAATAAGGTTTGAAAGAGCTCACAAGGGTCCTTTTTTTTAATAGTGTCAGTTGCTAAGATTTGCTGTCAGAGATATTTAGTTAATACTGAATTAAATCCACAGCATTGGCCTCAAGCTTACAGTACCTCTCCCTACCATTGTTGGCTTTAGTTGTACGTAATTAAGCCAGAACAAATGGGCAAGATTCATAAATTTGGGAAATAGAGCCTTCCTGAGAAAAATTAAACTTTGAAAAAAGAGAGATTTCACTGGAAACAGAAAAAAGGGGAAGAGTCCTTTTGAAGTTTTTGTCTACTGATTTTAAACGAATGACTCAGATGTGTAACTCTAGTGCTTTGTCAGGCTGCATTAAAAGAGATCAGATAGTGACCACCATTAAAGTTCCAGAGCTGCAAGGAAGGACTGCTGGAAGGTGTAGATTTAGACTTAGGGAAAATGCTATCAAGAAGTGCCAAGCTGCAGAAATACTCAAGGTAGAATGAAAATGTTAAAAGGAAAACAACTTGCTGCTACTCTCAACAGACTGACCAGCAGGAGAGGAAGCTGAGAAGCAGGAATTCACAGCAAGGTGAGGAATCGGGAAGAGATGCTGTAGAATAAACAGCATGAAAATGTCAAAGAAAAAGTGGTGCTTGAGAAGTTGGAACGTGTACAGATCCAGATGACATCCAGCATTTAGAAATAAATACAACCATTTTGCAAGGATTTTCAGCCCAGAGTAGCAGGGACAAAAAAGAACATCTCACGACTCACTGATCAGGAGAGCAGAGAGTGACAGGGTTTGCAGGCAGACGTAGTACCTTTCAGCAAGCCAACTTAGTCAGAAAAAAACAAACTCTCGTGCACACCAGGCCTTCTTCCAGGGGACAGACTAGACAGCTACATGGAGGTATTGTCTGAAAAATGCTGAAGAAAAGAATGATTTTTTTTCATTAAAAAATAATGAAATGCTTATAAATTATAAACTAAACATAGATCACTTGGAAAAAAAATGAAAGGAAAATGTAAATACATACAGGAAAGACAAGTATAATGGAGAACACATAGCATGAAACTGAGTAAAAGATTACGTGATCTGAAGTTTATTTTTAACTGGAACTGATCAAGTCTGTCATAGTTATGGGAATAAAAAAGCAATATTGGGTTTAAAAACATGTTTAGCCTAGGTTTAATTCAGGGAGTGTGCAGATTGAAGAAACCTAGAAAATGTAATAATGTAAATATAAGAAACAATTATCGAGTCTCAGAAATAATGTGGAATCAATTTGCAGGGACTGCAGCAAAGACATTGCAGAAAATCTTTAAGGCTATCAGTGTAAGATGACACGGGAATTACAAAATATATCCACTACATCTTACTCATTTAAATGAGAATTTTCTGTAGCTGACGATGTAGTAGTTAGAGGTATCAGATCACAGGCTCCAGATTATGACAACCTGACATGATTCATGATTATGGAGAAGTATAAAAGATGAAATGATATCTTGAGTCATGGATCACTAGGTTATGTGATTGAAGGCTCATCCCTACAAACACGAAGGAGCCCGGAGGCACCAGGGCAGGTGGGGGGAGCCCCAGTACTCCATTCAGAGAAAAGACCCTCTACCCTGGCTCCTCCCAGGGCTGTCCCCAGAGAACATCAGCCCCATGGTCTGCAGATGACATCCACCACGAGTCAACGGGAATAACGTCTGGATCACCTTGCAAACCAGTGGGGTTTACTGCATTGGGGCATGGAACTCACTACCCAATGAAGGGGAAAGGCATCTTAGGGTTGTCCAAGACTTATTATGGGATGGCAAACTACACTTAAGTGTTGAATTACTATTCCCACTAACATGAGGTTGTATTTTTGAGGAGTCTAACATCAAATTAAGTCACAGGCAGAATTAGAACTGTATTTAACAAACATGTATTCTGCATTACAGAAATGTCTATAATCAGGATAGTGTGCAGTTTCATAGAAAAGGCTTCAGAGCATTGGTGAATTAGGGATTCAAGAGTGGAATGAGCCACCTAAATATACTTATTAAAATGTCTGGCAAAAAGTAAAGTTATATTTAGAGTGTTTCTAATTAAATCTTTGAGATCTCAAAGAGATCCATAATTTGTTCTTACAAACTCAGCCTTTAAACACTGCAGCGCAATGTTGTTTTGCAAAAAAACCATAGTTTTTCCTGGTTTCTTTCCACCTGCAGCAGAAGGCAGAGCAGGTCTTTTAGATGCATGCAAAGCCACTGATAAAAGGGCACACTGAACCCTTATTACTGCCGGCTTTGATGCCTATGGGGTGCAGCTGGCATGCAGAGTAGTACTCTGAGGTTTCAGGCGGGTGATTTCTCCTTACTCCCATGAACTACTTGAGCCACCAGCACTCCCTATCCAAACCTTGAAGGACAGTGCCAGTAAATGAACCAAGTCCAAGTTATGAAGGAGGAACCTGCTGAGAGAGCCCTTGAAAATAAATTAGAAATGGGATTGCGAAGAATCACTAAGTAGCAGAGAGGAGCAACGATGGAGAGAGAGGTAGAAGTGATTCTCGAGAGCCCAACCAGAACCAGTCCTGACAGACTTACTGACGACTGCTTGGCCTGTGCTGTAATAAACCGGAAGCCTCAATAATTATGTGCTATAAAACAAAAACAAAAGAAGAGAGGAATGTAGTGAAAATGACATTGTCCCTCAGAGCTGAGCTGTGGGAACAGATTTGAGATGGTAGCATAGGAAAAAAACCCTTTTGGTGTTATAAATTGCTCATAAAGTCTTCATCTTAAGCAACCTTGACCCCACATGGGACTTTTTTTTTTTTATACTGTAGGTGATGTAAGTTATTTCTTGTTAGGAATACCAGGGTTTAATGTAATTTTGAAAACAGACCTTCTGACTGGGAGAAGTGTACAGTCTCAGTGCCCTGGAAAACAACACAGGGTAGCCAGTTTGGCAAGTGCACAGCTTTCCTGAGCCAGAATATTTTTTGGCATCTTCCAAGGAAAAAAATGTGATGAAAAACTATGGCAAAAACATCTTAAGAGCAACACCGTGAGGGTGGTGGGAAAAGTTTTAACAGTGGGGTAAGAAGCTGGAATATTAAAGCAAGTCACATATGAGCAGGTGGATGGAGGGACAGGAGCTCTGAAGACAGTAAAAGAGCAAAGATATGCAGCAAAATGGAGGAACTCAATGCTATGCTTACTTTTTTTTCAGTGTGAAGGTGAAACACAGCTGCTATAAAGTAGTTGAACAGCCCGTTGGTCTCTAGCTGCTCTGTGCTTGGCATAAAATAAAGAGAGAAAACACTGACAGCGCTTGGCTGTGTTATTTGATGTTCTAATAGCTCAGAATCTTCTTAGCCACAGAAGACCGAACATTAGTCTTATTTTCATTCCTTTTTGTCTTTTCTTGGAGTCTTTTCCCTCTTGCTGAGATTAAATAGACCATAAACCAGAACAGCCATATGAGCCCTCCTCTCGCCCTACTCCCCTAGAACAAGCCATTCTGAATTAAACGACACCTACAGCCAAACCACAGCTAGTTTGGATTGTGCGAAAATAAACTCACCCGAGATGAAGCCTTTGCAAACCCAAATTGTCACATCAAGCCTATGACTATTCTGTTTCTCTGGCCACCCTTTCATGCTACTGCCTCTCAGTCCCACCCTCTCCCCTTGCTCAAACAAAAGGGTGGAAGAACTGTCATTTCTAGAAAACCTGGCAGAAATGTTACAAGGGGGGGATTCTGGCAGCCTCCCATTTCCATCCCTCCCACTTTTGTGTTCCTCTCCCAGCCTGTCAGATCACACAGGAGACAACAACAAAGAAGAAGGATTTTTCCACCCTTCATGGCACCTTCCCTGTCACCCTTGCAGGAAGAGGTTATTAGAGTAAGAAATCATGCAAACCCAAATCAGCCAAACGAAGCTAAAAAAAGACAACAGAGACAAGAAAACGGGGAGAGAAAAGGGTAGGGAGAAGTTAAATAACCTATAGTCCAAAAGAGAAAAGAAAATAGATAAAATCACAACATAAAATAAAAAAAGACTCATGCAGGGAGGTGCTTACAAGCCAGAGGCTTGACAAACAAATAAATCTATAAAGGCATATAGAAATCTGCTCTCTGCCTTTCTAGTCCTGTTTCATTTCATCCTGTTTTGAGGACTGTACCGAACTTAGTGAGTAACTGAATACTTCTGTCTTCATTTTTTTTCACTGTGAAGTAAGATTTAGTGATGGAAGAAGGAAAGATAATGAATTAATGTGAATGTGCCTTGGTTTCAATGGATACAGCTATGCTAATGAATAAAGTCAACCTAAAATCTTGCGTGTGGGTGGAGCAAATGCTACTATTGATATCATTAAACTCTCTACACCTCCCAAAGCAGGATGGTCACATCCAGATTTCTTGCTTGGGTCTGTCCCTGAGCTGGGCATGGTTATCGTCTGTCAGTACTAGTTTGCACGGGTCAAAAATGGTGAATTGTATCCCTACAATTAAATGGCACGGATGGTTATTTGTCAGTCTTTGAGCTTGTGCCAAGGTCCTGCTTTATTTACTAGTACTGAAGTGGCTGATAAGAACAACAATGCAGAACACAGTAGCAAAGGCAGGATGACTAATACACACCAAGGTATGGAAATGGAAATTATTTAGAAGCAAAACTCAGAGGATTTAAAAAAAGTCAGGGTGACTTGATGTGCCTGAATTACAAAACAACAAAAAGTTGCAGAGCCAGTAACACTAAATCTCTAAGGCGTAGGTAGTTGAAGCTGTAGGGATTATTTTCAGAAAGTAGAAAGGAAAATGATCCAACTCACTACAGACTTGTTAGTCCTACCTGAACAGTATAAAAGCTTTGAAACAAACCTCAAAGGAAAAGAAAAATTAAAAATATTCAGAAAAATGGATACAGAGTAAAACGCAATTTGAGATGCCAAAGGTACATCTTGCTGGAGTAATCTGATTGTTTTTATTTATAAAAAACCTAAACCACACTGATTTCCTCAGCACAGGATCATGAACTTCAGCAAATTCACATAAAAGTTAAAGCTGACATATAAACCAGGAAGATGTTAAACTGTGAAAAGGACAGAGAACTGTGAGGTTGCCCACAGACCAGGTAGTCAATGGACTGCAACATGTACTTCTGAGACTGGAAGTTTTCAACCTGAAGGAACGTTGATAGAGGAGCCTTGAGAGCAATACTACTTAATACTTTCACTAGCAATCCTGGCATGGAAAGTGAGAGTATATTAAAAAGGCTTGCTGATGATAAAGAGAGGTTCAGAGCACCTGCAAGAAGCAACTGGATGGGTCTGAAAACTGGAGTAATAGAAATGGGATGGAATTCAATAGTACTGAGGGCAAGTGCATGCATCTGGGCACCAATAACAAAAATTATACCATAAATGCAATGTTCAGTTGGAAATGACCAGGGAGAATAAGGATTTTTATGGATATACTAGTTGATGACAAGGTGGTAAGTTGATATGGCCATGAAAATAAATGCTACACAAACATTTATTAGATAGGTAATGCCATTGAACAAGGCACTGCCGAGCTATGAGGCCCTGCTTTCATATCTCAAAAAGAAGAAATATACTTCCCAATTAGAGGAGCAGTGTGAACATCTGAGGAAACTTAGGTCTGGGAAAAGCTTCCCGAGTAACTGAGACCATTCACTAATCATCCTGGGACTTGCTAGTTCATTCCAAAACTATTTTAATCAGAGTTAATCTTGTAAACATGTTGCAGAGTTTACTACACAATGTAAGTGTCTAAATAAAATCTAACCACAGTTTAGTTTCCTACAGCTGTTTCCTACAGCACAGAACCCTGAACAGGTCTTTGGAGCCTAAAGTCTGAGTCTTGTCCCGCTTATAGGTGTGCTGGATGACTTTTGATAAGTTATTCCTTCTCTTTTTTTTTTTTTGTAAAGTGGAGATGATGATACTTTATTACCTGTATATTTTGAGATTCACTGCTAAAGAGTAGCCTCTTAAGTATTATCACTTTTATCAGAACTGCAAGTAACTCAGTTATCTATAGAGAACTTACTATAACATTTAAAAAGCTTTATTTCTTAAACTTATTCCTCACCTAGCAGTCAGAATACTTCCCTAGGACATGTCCGTATCCATCCAGGCAAATAAAACAGGTCTCTGGCTTGAGAATGGCCTGCAGTCTTCATGCAACCTACAGATTTCTCCCTCATGTGATTTTATCCTGTACCAATTAATCCTTTCCCAATTAACCCTCTCCCAGTAGTAGAAGGGACAGTATATGAAAGGGACCAATCCCCATAGGCAGTTTGGATGTAACCACTCTATTTGGGGGGCAAAAAACATGTTTTGTATGAATGTGAGGCATATGCTAGGTCTTAGCAGAAGATGGTCCCTGGCCCATTTTACTCAGTTACACAGATACAGCCACAGTGGCCAGTGGCTGGCATCATAGATAACAAGGTCATGAAGATGTACCTGAAATCCTTACCTGTGTTTCCTCACTCCACCTGGGGCTGGAGGAGTAGCAGATGTAATGCACCAGTAAGTGTGTGCTGCTCAGTTATTACGTCCACAAGAACCTAAATACCTTGATTGCATTATCATGTGCAAGATATGTCATGTCAAAGGAAACCTTTAAAAAGTATTGGAAACCATGAAAAATGAGTGTGACCAATGTCAAAAATCTCCTCTATTCTTTAAGCAGGGGGTAGCTTTTAATGTCAGGCCTCAAGCAAGAGATTGCTTGCCTAATTATCAAAGAAAGTGAAAACAGCTGCTGTTATAGACTGAAAGTTAGAGGCAAATGGTGAACTGAGGCATGGAGAAGTTAAGTGGTTTGCCTTAGGCCACAGAGGGAAGTGCTGTCAGACCCAAGATTACAAATCACAAGTTTTTCTCATAAATTTCTAAGCTCAGATCACTAAAGTGTACCATCTGGACATGCGTAGATAACTGTTTGGGTCTGTCTATCATTCCTATCCATCTCTCAAATAAACTCCTGTCCTCTTACAGTTTCACATAATTTCCAGTCAAATGCTGTTTTATTTAAGTGTAGTTTCTTGCATAGCTAATATTTCAGAAAAATAATTCGGGATTAAAGTGGTGCCACAGCCACTGGAAACAATTATGTTCCAGCAAGTAAGGATTTGCTTATTTTGAACCATAAAACAAAAGCTGTTTAGTGTAAAATGATTGAGAAATAGACACAGAACTCTTCAGCAAGTTATCTTCAGCTAGTTATTGAAACAGCATTTTTTGAAAATGGGGAGGAAGTGGAGAGAAGTGAGAGGAAACTTTTGTACTGCAGTAATTTAGCACAGAGAAGCCACAAAAAAAAAAAACCCGCTATGAATACAGTACATAACTGCAGCACAAAATAAACTCAGAAGTAATGCTACCTCAAAACACCCTCCAGAGTAACATAACATTTTTATGTTGAGGGCTTTGCGGTTCCAAACAACATAACAAACTCACATGAAAAAGATCTTCTAAAGCAATCTTTGGACCTAGCTTCTGAAGATTTTTGGTCTAGTTTTGTTTAAAAATGACACGTGTTGGCCTCCCAGACCCATAGGCGTGGGCAGCCTTTGTCATTCGACATTTACCAGAACTCTTTCATTACCAAAACCTACTGACATGATTTCTCCCTTTTTTTTTTTAAAGTCGTTACTTCATGGCTTACATGCTGCTATGGTGTGGCAAAAACTTTCGAGCACAATTAAGTCTTATGGGTAGCAGATTTTTGGATATCCCACTTGGATAACAAGAGAGCAGATCAGTTCATGTCTCCATGAAACTTTGGGGTCTGAAGCAAACAGAAACAAGCTTTAAAATTAGCAAGTTAGACATAAAAATAATTTGATTCTTGTAATTCAGTTCACCTCATGACGTAAAGCTGCTACAGGCACTACTTTCATCTAAAGGGTCTTATGCAGGACAGAGAACTATATAGCTTGAAAAAATGTGCGTGAGTGTTCAGCACAACGTAAGTTAGATGTGATACAATGATGGTTGGTGTCAGGATAGCCAGGGATGGCCCTGGGAAATACAACAACATAAGGGTCTCCCTGAGAAAGAGGGGAGGATGCAGCTGGAGAAACCAGTGAGGTTTTGCAGTTCTCTATTATCTCGTCTGAGTGACGGATTTTTGGATATCTGCTCTGGGTAATAAAGGCATAGCAGCTCTACTTGTATTGCTCAATTGGGCACATGTACGCACACCTGCAAGCATATACATGCACCATGTTTGATAAATGCAGGTATATAAACCCCAGTTCCAGAATGTAATCTCAGTGCAGCAAAGCACTTAGGCATTTACTCAGATCTCATTACAGTATAAAGCTGTTGCTTAAGAATTTTCCAAAAATGTGGCTAGTAGCATGTATCATATCACCACGGTCAGTCTTCCTATTGATTTCAATAAGGTTTAGGTGGGTCCCCTGGTGTCAATATTCTGGATCCACCTCCAGAGATGGCATTGCAAAAACAAAACATAAGAATTTCTTCTCTCCCACAGTTCTCAAGAGATAAGTTCAGCCAATCACTTCATCAGAAACACTGACACACAATTTTCTTTTAATAAATTCAATGAACTAAAGCATTTTGTGAGTCAGAAAAGCAGTGTGAAAAAGAAAAAAAAACAGCCCCAATATATATATGTATACTCCTCATCCTCCAAGCAGAACATTTTTCAGACTGTTAAAACATTTTATAAAATTGCTCTTATTGTTCCATTTTACAGCCTCACAAATGATTATTTTCTGGTGTGGGGAAAATAAGAAAAGGTAAAAACAAGCCAAACATTTTACTGTTTATACTTTACCTGGCTTGGTTTAAAATGGATTTACTTTGCACATAGTTTGAGCACTTAGAATATTTTTAATGCTGTAAAGGTGCTCAGTGACAGAAAAATGATATGTAGCTGCCTGCCTGTGACAACACTTTAGTAATTCTTCTAGATATCGCTACACGTCTTAATGCTACATTCTGTAGCAACAGTCCCTCAGAGGGTATTTACAGTGTAGGTACCTAAGTTAGGAGATTTGTATACTTTGTCTCTCTTTATACTTACCGGGGTGAGAAAGCCTTCTCCAGAGAGCAGTTCAGAGCAGAAACGTAGTTTAAGTGCCCTGAATACACTAGGAAAATCATTCACAGCAAAAACATTAGAGAATATTCTGAATTGCAGCAGTTATTTGAAGGATTGGAGTGCGGAATTGAAGCACACAAAGGTGAGACAAAACTTTGTTCTTATTTCTGGACAAAATCTCTGTTACTCTTGAGAATGCCACGTGGTCTCTAAGATTGTGCGGAATACTGACATTCTTATTTTTTAAGGAAGTTCTTTTAAGGACTAAATATTGTCTGTGAAGTGTTTTGTAACGTTAAAGTGCTGGAGCATAGTTAGGTTGATAAACCTCATGACTCAAGTAAAATGTCTCTGTCTCAGAGCATCCACCCCAGAATGACAAAGGGCAGCACTGAAGTTGCCTGAATCTCATTTGAACCTCCAGCTGCAACATGTTATGTGAAGCTGCAGCTTAGTCTGATGCTTCATCTTTCTTCAGAGGAAATATTTATCCATTACCTACTACCAAATGCATACCACTACATTTTGAGTAACACAGCCCATTTTTTACAAGGAGAAAAAAATATGCTTTTGTCCAACAGTGTTTGTTGTGAGTAGTAGAACTGTTTTCAGCTTGGAAATTCAGAAAATCTCACTTGAGCCCACAAAACTCAGCACAATATATTCTGATATATAAAGAAGCAAGACAGTGAGGGTGGTATAAAAGGTTTAAGTACAGTCTCAATGAAGAGAAACATCCATAAATCACACATTTAAGGAAAAAAAAACAACAACCCAAAACAAAAAAACACACCCCCTGACAAACCTACACAATAGAAGGAAAAAATGGGTAAGTTACTGAAGGAAAAACAGGTCAAAATGCATTAGAAAATGTTGTTAAATTGTGTACATCTCCCTTTAAACCATATATGAACATCTGAAACAGTGTAATATAGTAAATGACATATATCACCTGCTGACTGAAACACATCACCTAGTAAAATAGCAATCAATCTGCGTGTATGAAATGTATCTATCTCTTTTAATAAATTAAATGCAGAGCATGCTAAAGCTGATGCAGCATCATTACGCACAGTGAGGTCTGAACTCATTTTACCAGCTACTGAATCTGAAACATGAAGTACCAAAACTGATACAGTCCATCAGACACATCAGCTTTCTGGGAAATGTCAATCATAGGGGCAGGGCAAAGGTGCTGTCAGAAAATGTTTAGGTCAACAACTGCTCTCAGGAACAGCCCATTTGCTGCAGCTGATGGCGAAGGTTCAGGTGCAGGGCACGACTGCCAAGATCTCAAACATCTGGAGTCTGATATTCATGGCTGCGTGAGTGTTCACTATAGAAGGAGAGGTGTAGAAGGATCAATCTAAACATTCTTTGGTTTACTGGAGCGGGGGAGAGCAGCCTATTGTATTTTTTAGCTCGCTGAAGAGGAATGATAGGATGAAAAACTGTGGGGTTTTAATTTTCTCAAAAAACAGAGGATCTTTCAGTTGTACAAGTAACATTTGTGCCACTCACATACAAACTTTGCCTCTTTCCACATCTTTTGAAATTGATACACATACAGACATGAATATGTATAGGAATATATATATATATACATGTACATAAAATAAAGCAAAAACCCCTCATATTTGGTTTTGTGTTCTCCAAATATCATGGAAAACTGTGATGTTTCACTCCACCAAATTGAAGGCAAAACAGTTTTCTGCTTGGGTTTCTGAAAATAAACCAGCAGCTTTGTAAGTGTTGCCAAGTAGGAAGTCACATACCTGTGCTGAAAAACAGCAAAGGCAGCCTGTCAAGGAGACCCGTCCTCCCTCTTTTCATGCAATATACCTGAAGAGAGAGAAAAAAGAAGATCCTGGAACCAGTTTCATTCTTTATGTCACTCAATGACCAGTTCTGTTGAACTTTTAGTTAATTGTTAATTTTCACTTCTTGAAATGCAATGCGTGTGTAAGATTGGTCATACGAACCAATTAACTCAGGCTGCTTTTCCTCCCTCTGACAACAAATGCTGATTTAAGGAGCTAGTTAAGTGTAAGTCATAGTCTATCAGGAAATATCTGTGAAGTCATTGACTACTTGACTGATCAATAAAGCTGAAAAATATCAGGGCTATTATTTGCTGAAAGACAAATTCCTGCATCCCAAGTTACAAAGAAGAGAGTCTCCAATAAAAGTGCAAGGTGTCTGTGTCATGAGCTTACACAGGTCTGTCCCCAAGGCTTCTAATTGGGACTAATATTGTTCGTTTCATCTAAGTAAATTAAAGGTAATTCCAGTGAAATGGGGGATGCTGAAGGGAAGGGATAACCTTGAATTAATTTACATTTTAAAAAAAGACCTGAAGGAAGAAAACAAAGTTGCTTGGTTCCATTGAGCAGGATGGGCATGTTTTAAAGGAGTTTTGTTTTTCTGGAGTTCACACAAGAGTCTAATCAGACTTCTGGCATCTGTCACATTAACCTAAAAGTCTCAGGATAAAAGCCGCTTACCCTGTCTATACTTCAGGCAAAATACAACTGGGAGAGAAGCTGATCCTTTCAGGAGCACAGAGAAGATTCCTTTAAGGGTCGTGGCTCCAACTGTGGATAATGGTGCAGTGTATTCTCCTTCCCAAAGCCTCGGCACTGGCCTGGCAATGTTCAGGACGGGTAAAACCTCTCTGAGGCTGAAATATGTGACTGCAGGTGGCCTTCAGCTTCTCCAGTGCCTTGAAAAATAAAGAATGAGTCACCTTCCCCTTGCCATTTTTCTCTTTTTTAATTATTTCACTATTATTGCAGTAGAAATTCACAGGGACAAATAACGGGAGGTTCCAGTTGCTACTAATTTTCAGGCACAGTTTTTGGGTTTTGAAGTAGCTAGGCACCAAAGTCTTGCAGAGATAGCTAGCTGCTAATATGTCTTTGAAATACTAGACTTCAGGCTCATTTTTGGCACACCCACTGGCCAAGTGGCTGAGAGAGAAGAAGCTGTGAAAGATATTGAGATCCTTAAAGTCTCAGTCTGCCTCCTGGTCTACTCCTCACCCAGGGGAAATACGCCATGCACACAGCGTGCAGCTTCTCCCACGGCTTCAGCTCTGCTGCTTGGTGAGTGGATGGAGGTGGGAGGACTGGAAACATAGGTCTGCCCCATTTCTCTATTCCTTTTTTACAATGTGGACAGGAGGAGACAAGGGATGGCTTTCGTTTACCAAAGTGAAATACCACCTAGATAAGGAGGAAGGTCTGGTTGTGGTTCAGTCTTTCTGACATGTATCCCGGGAGTACCCAGCACCTTCCAGGACTGAGCCCAGAGAGAGCACCACAAGCTGAAGCAAAGCAAATCAATGAGGAGGATTATATATTTCCATTTAACTGAGAGCTAGACACATCCTCGGCAACACAGAAACGGATTTATAACTTTTAACGAGCAGCACTCTGTAAAAATAAAACTACTTCAAACACAGCGTTAAAGCTTTTCTCAGAAAAGCTCTAATGTAAATTTTATATGGAGCACACTACTATACGTGCATTTGTTATTTGCATTTGTTATTGTATTAAAAAGGAGAGCCTAATCAAGATTGCCTAGTTCTGGGGAGAAAGGGAATGGGATTAAATATGAAATAACAGTTGGTTCAGGACTCCTACCCACTCGGGAGGCTTCTGAAATGTTCTGTCATTTTCTAGAGATTTATGTATTAAAAGTGTCCGCCCCATCATAATCACTTAACATGCTTTAAAAAACACATAAACACAAGGGGGGTTTCATTATGGCATATGGGAGAGAGATTCTTCTCAGCATTGGTCCAGCTTTGCTCACATTATAGTCAAATGTTAAATGTCCCATGGACATCAGGGGGAATTGAGCCTTTTGAAAAAAATTGTTCTTGATGAAAAAGCATAAAGGAGGCAATCTGCAACAAATATAGATTTCCAGTACGCTAGGGACAAGGTCTATATTCAAACAAATAATATCATAAGGTATATCCAGTCAGGAGAATTTTTTTCAGTGGCAAAAAAAGGGAAAAAAGGTTCAGATGGAGAGTTTGCCTTCCTAAGACTGATCCAGGAAAATTTTTCATTTCAATAGCCCTAATTTTGAAGAGATTGTGTTAGTTCATTATTGTCCCTCTTATTCTTCCTCCCATTTCTCTCTTCCTGCACCCACACAGAGGACTTCTAAATCTCAGCATGAGCCCGATAATATCTTCTCCTCTTTAATGTATGTTTCTGTGGAAGGAAGAATCAACAGCTATTAGCAGCTTGTGACTGAATGCTGTATGAGGCTCTCTTTGTAGTACCTAATTGTGCTGGAAAACACAATTTAAGAGACGAGAATTGCAGAAACCATGCTGAATGTACACAAGAGGCATCATCCTGGTCAGCCGTGGGTGAAAGAGTGGTCAGGTTCAAGGCTCAAGGTTTTCTCACTGGCAGAGGTAGTTGGGAGCAGAGCCAATTGCTAGATCCCATGGCTTAGGTATCTTGTATCTAAAAGTCAGTGCGATGTTAAATCATTTTTTGAGATTAGATTTCACTTCCATATCACATCCTTTTCTCTAAGACATCCGAGTTTAAATGTATTGCATCAAGCTTTTGGCACCACCATACTGAAATTATATTTTACGGCCTCAAAAACCCATTGGCTCCTTCAGCCTCCCTCATAACACAACATTATACACAGTAATACCTGTGTTAAGCCTAACCAATGACTTCTGGCTGAGCTAGAGAAGATCTTTCAGAAAGATAGTGGTGTTTGATTTTAAAGTCTTCAAAGGGAGAGAAAGCCAGCACTTTCATATGAAGTAATTCTGATGGTTAATTAGCTTTATTGTTAAAATCCTGCCCTATCTCATTTGACTTTGCCCTACTTCCATTCCTAGCCCTGGGATTTTGTTGTGCCTTGAGTATTAGATTAAACTTGCAGTTACAGAAAGTCATGAAGTCAGAGCTCTCACTATAGCACTGATGTTTGAAGCACACATTTTGTTGCTTACTATGCAAATAGACAACTTTTGATCAGGGGCTTAGGATATCACTTACTTCTGCCATTGCAAGCAAAAACTACTTGTTGGTAGGAATTGTTGCCAAACGAGGTATTTGGTCCTTTTCTGTTCCTCACTGGAGGCTGAAAACAGATACAGCATGAAGGGTGTCCTACTCAACCTCACACAAACAGAGTCATGCCCAGCTGGCTCAGAAAGGAAAGCCAAAATGACATACAAATAGACTGTAATTTGTGTGGGGAATCTGAAATCTGATTAGACAAGGAACTAGAGGAAAATGCCTGGTTCCTTTATTTTTCTAAAAGTGACTAAAAGCAATTAAAAATATGCCCTGGTAGTGCATTTAACATTTGGGTTTTATGTTAATTACCTTTTTGTGAACAAATTAAAAGAGAATGCATTGACGTGGCAAGTTTAATGGTATGCAACTGAAAAAAAGTAAATGCAATTATTTCTTTTCATCTCCTTACAATGGACGTAAGATAAGAGAATAAACTTAATGGAAATATGCACACTGCTGAAAATACGGGCATTTCCCTGGTGCAGATCAGTTGGATGATTCTGGATGCAGGTACAAATGGAGGGAAATTAAGAGGATACCAGTATTGGGTTGGTATCTGTAAAATATTTCAAACTCAAATTCAGCACGTCTTGTGCTGGAGTCCAAATTTACTGACTCAAATGGACAATTTCAGTTTGGTTCAAGAGGTTTTGCACCTGACCACTGATGTTTAATAAGATGGAAAATGTTGCCTAGGGACTACACTAAATACTTTGAAATCATCTACTTTCCTTCAGTACAACAGTCCCACTAATGGTGTTACTGAGAACTACTGCATTTGAGAATAATGAAAATGCTTTATTTGGATTTAGGAGATATTTCCAGATCTAAGAACTTGGAAATTCACTTACTACTTTTTGAGTCCCTTTCTCATGTGTAGAAAAATAGAATACATTTCTTCCTCATGCAGGTAATAGATGGATGCTTTTGAGATGCTCAGGTATTACAGCAGCCACCTATCTAGGAAGAGAGAAAAAATTTGGAGTTATCTAGCACAAAAATCTTTGGAAATGAAATAAATTGTCATTTATTATTTGTGTGGCAATAACATCTGGTTGTTGTGATAAGGGACCTACTATGTGGTGAGCTGTAGGCAGCAAAAAGGAAAAACTGTCCACTCCTATATAAGGTTTGTTTCCTGGATTTAAAGATGAAAGACAACTAGTGGATTTGAAGAACATGGAAAAGTATAAAAGAACAGCAAAATGATCATATTTAATGTGGTAAGTAAAGATCACAGCCAAAGTTGCAGAAAGCTATTTGGGAGCCCATTTGGGGCTTTTGTTCCCCTTGGTCCCTGCCATGCCTCTGTGCTCCTTTTGGTAGGCCAGCTACAGCAGAAGCAGAAGCATGATGGGCGTGTGAAGTCTGTGTGGGCCTGGTTTACTACCCTATATTGCATGCAGGTTTGTACAGGTGTTTGTACAGGTGTTCACAGACAGACCTGTGCTTTCTCCATGTGTGCTGTGGGTGACCACGTGTTTGTGAGTCTCAGTTTGAAGGTGCTGCCATAATGATCTGGTGGGAACCATTGATGCCACAGACCTGATGTGGTAACAAAGCTAAGCGGCTTTTAGATGAGACTTTTCTCATCTGTCTGCGTGGCATGGAGCAACAGTAGGTGTGTCTGCAAAAGACAGTGTGACCTTGTCATGTCGGCAAACCTTCATAGCAGATACGAGTTTGCTCATGCTACTTTGGTAAGTAAAGCCCTGTGGAAAAAAAGAAGCAGAGAGTCGGAAATGCGGTTGCTGTTACTTGTAGAATATAGATGAAGAGTTTTGGGAAAAAAACAAATCAAACCAAAAAGCCCCACAATGAATAAGTAGTACTTATTTTCATGTAATTTTCAAGTAGGCTCTGTTTTATGTTCGGCTGAGCTATGGATCCAGATGGCTTTGACATCGAATTGAAATGCACAATGCACAATGCACAAAGGTTAGAGGACCTTTCCTAGCAAAATACTCAAAAGCCCTTCAACTGCTCCTTGCTTGTCTCATATTTCTTACTTAATATACCCTGTCTTACTACTGCTTACTCTATATTCATCTGAACTTAGCATCATGCAGGTTCTATTTCTGCCCTTTTATGTGGATTTAGTTGATAAATCTAAAGAACCAACAGTCTGGGAGAGTGAAAGTGCAACCACAAGCTGTTGAGAGTAAATGGCAGTATGTAACACTTTGTGCTGGGGCAATGAGAGTTCACTGTAACAGAGCATAAATTGATAGAAAGGTGTTGGCAGTTTACCGTTGCTATGATAGCTGCAGTAAAAGTATTTTTCTAGGTGCAAGAAACACTTAATGAAATGCCCTGACCTGTGTTATACAGGAGGTTGGATTAGATAAATGAAACAATGCTTTAAGAATTAGTCTATGAACTATGGATATTGCCATGAAAAAGACTTATGAACATAAATGGTGAATGCTAACATCCCCCAGAATGAAAAATAAAAAGCAGATATAAATCTCTTAACAGGGTACTCTGTTCTATTATCTAACTTAACCAGCTTCTGTTGAATTCAATACATTTCTCAGGTTTAGGTTTCTACAAACTGGTCTTGGATTTGTGATGCATTTCCCAAATTGGTGAAATAAAAATGGATCGGCTCAAATGAGAAACAGCATATGACTACTGGTTATCAACAAACCATATATCATTATCTGATTTACTGGGGCAAATTCTTCTCTCTACTGCTCTTATTCATGGTAGCAATGCAGGGTGAAATAGGGGAAAATAGAAATAACTTCTTTAAGTTTACAGTAGAGAGCACTTTTGAGAAGGTAATAGTTCAAATGTTTTATATTTAAGCAGTTCAGTTTTACCAGTAACAGTTTTCCTCATTCTAATGAAGATCCTTGTTGAATATTCATATAAAATAACTTTCTGTTTTTCTTTATCTTTGCTGCATTCGTGGAAATGACTAAATTTAGGGAGAAGTTAAAGTCTATCTGAAGGTTTCAATAACATCTGAATACAATCCAAAAAGTTTGTATCTCTGTTCTAAAAGAAACCTTCAATAACTGAAATATACAGGATGGCAGTGAAATGAAATTAATTTCTCTGCTAACCCAGTGAGTGTATCAATAATGTACTGTGTGATTATTTGGGATGTCATTATAAAAATGATTTTTATTAAGGTTTTATACTGCCATCTAGTATCTAAGCACCTCCCTCATGTATTCAGCGTTAATAGAGAAATGCCTCCTTGGGATTTTTGGAGTACCAGTCTCTTGGTTTCTGGAGACAGGAATCTCTACATTCAATTCAAGTGGGTAAGCTGTGATCTAAGAATTTTTTTATTATTTAAATGCTATCACTGCAACCTGCATTGATACTGTTTTGCTATCGGGCTTTTAAAAACCAGGCACCACATTCTTCCATGTTCTACGCAAGTGAATTTATTGCATCTTGCAGGATCAAATGCTAATCTTATTTGAGAGGTTAAATCGCTGGTGATTCTGATAAGATTTGAAACATTCCTTGCTATCACTTGCCTGAGAAAAGCTAAAAAACAAACTGCATTTTTCCAAGGAATGGGTGTTAAAGTGGGTAAAATGTGGCACAGAGATCAGTAAAGTGAAGGGGCCAGACTCCTCAAGCAGTGCTATTTCTTAATCCTTCACTCCCATAATAAGAAATAGAAGTCTTCATTTTATTCCTAGTTTACATTCAGACCTCTTGAACTTAAAGCAAATAGTGAGTGGTGAAACTTTTCCTGCCATATTACATGGCTGGCTAATCAGTGCCTATTATATTGTAAAAAGCTCTGCTGATGTGCCTCTTACAGTTTTAACCAGTAACACACCTACCATCTGACATTGTGCAATTAGCCTGCACTTCCAGAGTCCGCCAGAAACAGCAATAATACTGCATCAGAGAGAGATCGTTATCTAAGGCACCTCGCAGACACTAAATATGCACAGTTCTGCTGCATTTGCAGTCCACAAAGGATAAAGACACCAATAAATGTGTGGTGTTAAGGCATTCATTTGCATTGTTTCAGGGAAAGCCTGGCCTGTCAGGACTTCCCACCAGCAGGCATAAAATAAGAATAAAACCAAAAAGCCACCAATGTTTTGGGCTTTTTTTTTCCTTCAGTAGTAGTGAATTAGTTCATTGGTTTGGGGAAAGTGAAACATCAGTATCAGCAGAGCTTGGCTGGGTTCTCTCGGTGTGAGTCAGTATTGTTCAGACCCTGGGCTGTGTTTTTACTGCCTTTTCTCATATAAAAGAGAACAAACTTTCCTTTGGTGCTCGCATTGGCAGGAACTACTCTAGGTGAGAAAGGGGAGTCCAGGGAGGAGGATGGTGTTCTCAGATGCTTCAGGACTAGTGAGGGTGGTGTCCAGCTCCCTAACCTGTTTATAAGAAGACCCTGCTGTGGTCCAGAGGGCTTTATCCCCATGTTCAGTGTAGTGGAAATAGCAGTCTGGAGATTTCGTTCCCTAGTTTATATGGCATCCCTTTGCCAGTCTGCTCAGACTCAATGAGTACCAACCTGAGGATCTCAGCATTGCAAAAAAAACCCTCTGTGCTTCTAGGTCCTTATGTACTCTGCAATGGTGTGTTACCTTTGAGGGGAAATCACATTGATTTCCATGATTGCAGAACACAAAACAAGTGAACAAAAAATTCCAGCAAAAAATACTGCAGACTAAAATGTCAACACATTTTTCAACTTGCTTACAACAACCATGGGCTGCTTTACCTGAGAAAGTCCCTGCTGCAGTCAGCCCTGGGAAATTCCCTGGGGTTCATTGCTACCCCTGTGATGGAAACTAGTCTCTTATGAATATTTCTTTGCTGTGCTGAGGATAAAAAAAGGCAAAAGCTAAGGATTATAGATCTATCTACAGCAATAGCTAATTTAACTTGCGTTAACAGTTAAAAATCTTGCAGGGGGAATATATGAAAATTACAGCTTTCCAAGAAGATCTGTTAATTATTATTAGTCAGTGTACTTATAAGGCACCTATGGAAACTTGGCACTCAATAAGTACCTATTAAGTTATGTTAGACATCATCATTTTTATGTTTAATATAAAAAGTGGATGAATCATCTGTTCATTTAACACACTAGGTCATATCTTTGTCTGGTATGAATCAGTCAAACACCAGCAATAGAGCTGGTCAGTTTACATAGATCAGGATCTGGTTTAACACTTGCTACATGAAAAACAGAATGACATTTCTTTTCTTTTAACTTTTTACAGAAATTTGGAGTTTGTTCCATTTTCTGTCACCCATCTGGCAGAATTATAATTAACAGAATTTAGAGCCACGAGACTGAATATGTTAGACAGTTGCACAATCAGGCGAATTTGCAATGTAATTAATAGATATAGAGGACATGATCTGTTTAAGATCACAGGGACTTGGATGCAGTAACAATTCAGATAATTCAGGCTGTGCTGCCTTGTTTCTAAATAACGCCCTATTTTAAATAGGACATCCTCCTATGTGTTCTTTATACTTACATTTGTGGCTGTGTTGGGACAGAAAATACAGTAATGTGATCAGCATCTGACCACACGCACTTATGACTACATTTTTAGCATCCTGGTTGCTGAAAGTGTAGGCATGTCCCTGCTGATCAAATAGGAATAACCTGAGAAGTTATTGCCTCTGACTTACCACCCATCAGCTGAAATGTGCTCCCGCACATTCACTGTTTGCTCAGTGTAACATAACCCAGTAGCTTTTAAGTCATCATCAATTCCTGCATTTCACTTAGATGTGCGGTAACTACCACCTGCTGATGTCCATTTCTAACAGGGACATTGTTGTTTTAAACAACTTCAAACCAACTTTAAGAGCTTGGCTTCCTGTCCTGAGCTGTTGTGACATTCTGACTCCAAAGGCGGACTGTTTTCCTTTAAGAATTTAGGCCATATTAACTCAATAAGAGGTAAATACCCATAATTTTGCAGCTCAGTTCAGGCTTTGTGACCTTGCCAGCTGTGAGAATTGTCAGAATTCTATAGCTATGTATTTTTCATCAGTCACAGTAATTCAATGATTGCACAAATCATTTCACTATTTTCTCCCCAGTTCATTTATTTATGACAAGACTGAAGGGAAAACATTAGGTACTGTCCCTGAGATCTCAAATAGAACAAGCACATGGAGAGTAAGCTGTGCACAAATACATTTGTCCACCTGCAAATTTATGCCTTTGTATGTAGGGCCCAATCTTCATTTGTGCATAATATATTACTTTAAATAATATTTTTCATTAGAGGAAAAAGTTGCAGAACCCAGCTTGTAATGATGGGTAGTGTATGGCCTTTGCAAGAAAAGCAAACAAAACCAAAAACTTGAACTATTTATTCTGGAGGAGACTACTGGAAAAAAAAAGAAGTTAGATTTATTCAGTTTAATTCAAGGACTACAACTGAGTGACCTAATTTAAGAGTTTAGCAGATTTAGGCTTCCTGCAAGGTTCATATAGAGAAAGGCTCTTCCAAAGTCTGATTTGGGCCCTATGAAAGCCGAATGACTCTCTAATGAATAACATCTCCTGACTTTGAAAACAGGAGGAATAAGTAATGACTAAATTCCTGACATAAAGATACCTCCATTTAATACTTAAAGTTAACATTAGATGAACTCAGGATCAAAGATCAGTTGTAAAGTTCATGGGAGAGTTATTTTTCTGAGGACTTCGGTGAATCTTGATTAACATCTGAAGAATCACAGAAACATGGAACGGTTGAGGTTGGAAGGGATCGACCTCTGGAGGTCACCTGGTCCAATCCACCTGCTCAAGCTGGGCCACCTAGGGCCAGTTGCCCAGGACTGTGTCTAGCCAGCTTTTGAATATCTCCAAGGATTGAGACTGCACAACCTCTGGGCAACCTGTATCAGTGCTCAGTCAACCTCAGCAAAAAAAAGTTTCCTGATGTTCAGATGGAAACTCCCGCGTTTCAGTTTGTGCCCATTGTGTCTTATCCCATCAGTGGGCACCACTGAAAAGAGCCTGGCTCAGTCCTCTTTGCAGCCTCCCTTCAGGTATTTATATACATGGACTGAGCCCTCTCTTCTCCAGGCTGAACAGTCCCAGCTCTCTCAGCCTTTCCTCATAGGACAAATGCTCCAGACCCTTAATCATCTTTATGGCCCTTCACTGGACTCTCTCCAGTATGTCCATGTCTCTCTTGTACTGAGGAGCCTAGAACTGGACACAGTACTCCAGGTGTGGCCTCATCAGCGTAGAATAGAGGGGAAGGATCACCTCCCTCAACCTGCTGGCAATAGTTTGTCTGATGCAGCCCAGGATACCATTGCAGCAAGGTCACAGTGCTGGCTCATGTTCAACTTGGTGTCCCTCAGGAGACTTAAGTCCTTTTCTGTCAAGCTGCTTTCCAGCTGGGTGGCCCCCAGCATGTATTTGTGCATAGGATTGTTCTTTCCCAGGTGCAAGATTTTGCACTTCTTCTTGCTGAACTTAATGAGGTTCCTGTCATTCCATTTCTCCACCCTGTTGAGGTCCCCCTGGATAGCAGCACAATCTTCTGGCATATCAGCCTCTCCTCCTGGTTCTATATCATCTGCAAACTTGCTGAGGGTACACTCTACCCCATCATCCAGATCATTAATGAAGATGTTAAACAAGACTGGATCCAGTGTTCACCCCTGCAGTACACCACTAGTTACGGCCTCCAACTAGACTTTGCACCACTAATCACCGCACCCTGGACCCAGTTATTCAGCTGGTTTTCAACCCGCCTCACTGTCTGCTCATCCAGCCCATACATCAACAGCTTAGAATCAGAATAATTTAGGCTGGAAAAGACCTTTAAGATCATTGAGTCCAACAGTAAACCTAACACTGCCAAGTCCATTCGGAGCCTGACTATGAGAATCTTATGAGACACAGTGTCAAAGGCCTTAGAAGTCTGGGTAGACAATATCCACTGCTCTCCCTTTATCTACCAGGCTAATCACTTCATTGCAGAAATTTATCAAGGTAAATACCTCTGTTCATAGAATCATAGAATGTTTTGGGTTGGAAGGGACCTTAAAGATCGTCTAGTCCCAACCCCCCTGCCATGGGCAGGGACACCTTCCACTAGACAAGGTTGCTCAAAGCCCCATCCAACCTGGCCTTGAACATTTCCAGGGAAGGAGGCATCCAAAACATTTCTGGGCAACCTGTTTCAGTGTCTCACCACCTTCACAGTATAGAATTTATTCCTGCCCTCTAATCTAAATCTACCCTCTTTCAGTTTAAAACCATTACCCCTTCTCCTATCAGTACATGCCCTTGTAAAAAGTCCCTCTCCAGCTTTCCTGTAGGCCCCCCTTCAGGTACTGGAAAGTTGGCCAAGCATGACTTACTCTTGGTGAGGCCATGCTGACTACTCCCATAAGAAGATGTAGCAGTTCATATCAGGACCTAGAGGAGATTACACAGTGTGTTACAATGACCAAACCAGACAACTTTCTAAATGACAGAGACCTACTAATCCTATCTCAGTTCACTCCCCAAATTCTCTGTTAACTGGATGAGGTGAGCCTGGTGGACCCCAGCTGTAAACATGCTGTTTGGTCCCAGTCAGCCAAGTTGCCTCTTGAAAAAGTTCTGAGTTTCCAAGATAATTTATTTTAGTCAAAAATACATTTTTTTTTAATGTTTAGCAGTGTCATCAGCCATTTTCGGAGATTTATTTTGAAATTTTTGTGCCTGTATAAATGAGGAGTTCTAGTATCAAAATACAAAGAAAGAAAACAATGAAACAGAATGCTTTTTTTAACAGAAATATTGACTTTGGGAAATAATCAAATATGCATTGCCGACCTCTCTGATTGTCTGCCAATGTGATGGAACTGGCTTGTTTATATATTTAATGTGATGAACTTCTGATTAGCTATAGAGACACAGATAGGTATGTAATGAACAGATGTATAAGATGAGCATAGCATAATTATAGAAAACCTCTCAACCCTCTTAATAATCCTATAAGTGGTGTCCACTTAAAATCAACTATTTTAAGAATATATTTGTACTAGATACATGAGAATATACAGGGCAAGAAGGACAAGAAGGAGGACCCAGGCAACTACAGGCCGGTCAGCCTCACCTCCATCCTTGGAAAGGTGATGTAACAGCTCATCCTGGATGCCATCTCTAAGCATGTGGAGGAAAAGAAGGTTATCAGGAGTAGTCAACATGGATTCACCAAGGGGAAATCATGCTTGGCTAATCTGATGGCCTTCTATGAGGACATGACCAGCTGGGTAGACGAGGGGAGAGCATTGGATGTCATCTAGCTTGACTTCAGCAAGGCTTTTGACACGGTCTGCCACAACATCCTCATAGGAAAGCTCAGGAAGTGTGGGCTAGATGAGTGGACAGTGAGGTGGATTGAGAACTGGCTGAATGGCAGAGCTCAGAGGGTTGTAGACAACAGTGCTGAGTCTAGTTGGAGGCCTGTAGCTAGTGGTGTTCCCCAGGAGTCAGTACTGGGTCCAGTCCTGTTTAACTTTTCAGAAAGGGTTATTAGACATTGGAATGGGCTGCCCAGGGAGGTGGTGGAGTCACCATCTCTGGATGTGTTTAAGAAAAGACTGGACATGGCACTTAGTGCCATGGTCTAGTTGACAGGGTGGTGTAAGGGCAACGGTTGGACTCGATGATCCCTGAGGTCTCTTCCAACCTGATTGATTCTGTGATTCTGTGATTCTGTGAACTTATCCATCAATGATCTGGACGAAGGGACTGAGTGTACACTTAGCAAGTTTGCTGATGACACCAAACTGGGAGGAGTGGCTGATACACCAGAAGGCTGTGCTGCAATTCAGCGAGACCTGGACAGGCTAGAGAGGTGGATGGAGAGGAACCTCATGAAGTTCAACAAAGGCAAGTGTAGGGCCCTGCACCTAGGGAGGAATAACCCCATGTACCAGTACAGGCTGGGGGTTGACCTGCTGGAAAGCAGCTCTGTGGAGAAGGACCTGGGAGTTCTGGTGGACAAGTTCACCATGAGCCAACAATGTGCACTTGTGGCCAAGAAGGCCAATGGTGTCCTGGGGTGCATTAGGAAGAGTGTGGCCAGCAGGTCGAGGGAGTATGTCCTCCCCCTCTACACTGCCCTAGTGAGGCCTCATCTGGAGTACTGTGTCCAGTTCTGGGCCCCCCATTTCAAGAAAGATAAGGAACTACTGGAGAGAGTCCAGCGGAGGGCTACAAAGATGGTCAGAGGACTGGAGCATCTCCCTTATGAGAAGAGGCTGAGGGAGCTGGGTCTGTTTAGTCTAGAGAAGAGAAGACTGAGGGGGGATCTTATCAATACTTACAAATACCTTAGGGGTGGGTGTCAAGAGGATGGGGCCAGACTCTTCTCAGTGGTGCCCAGTGACAGGACAAGGGGCAACGGGCACAAACTGAAACATGGGAAGTTCCATTTCAATATGAGGAAAAACTTCTTTACTTTGAGGGTGCCAGAGCACTGGAACAGGCTGCCCAGGGAGGTTGTGAAGTCTTCTTCTCTGGAGATATTCAAGACCTGCCTGGTCACGACCCTGTGCAACCTGCTCTAGGGGAACCTGCTTTGGCAGGGGGTTGGACTAGATGATCTCCAGAGGTCCCTTCCAACACTAACCATTCTGTGATTCTGTGATTCTGTAATATATGTATGCAAATACTATAAAGAGACCAAAACTTTTCTCTATGCAGAATCTCAACTTCCAACTTGAAATGCCTTCTTTATAAAGTGTTTCCTCTCTTTTTGTTTTACTAGTAGCTGAATGTCAGTTTGAGTTGGTCACATATCAGGTGCAAAACATGAAGAAAATTGTTTCAGAAAGATTGGACTCAATCCTGCTCCATCCTGAGCTGCTTCCCAGCTGCCTGAACCTGGAAGTGGAGTGCTTGCTGCACAGGATGGCACAGTGTCGGCTCAAGCCTAACACAGAGAGCTTGAACACTGATCTGTGTGAAAATCAGATATTTGTCTGACTCATTTTGACAGCATGGTGACAAAAGGTACAAGCAAGGAAGGTTCATTCTTAGACTTTAATAATAAAGCTTTCAAATGTTTTCTTCTATAAAAATAAATAATCATTTACATATTATGCTGATGCGCTAAAAATAAATTCTCATTGGCTTCTTTAACCATTTTAACACATGTAGATCAAGCCTGAGTGTTTCCAGGGTGATGCTCATTTTGAGGGTCACGTTTCGGGAGCTCCAGCCTTGTTTGTCCCTTCAGTGTTCAGCTGCTGTTACATCCTGGACTCATGCTGCCTCTCCCTCTGTCCTCAGGAGGCTGTAATTCCTCTGAGAAAGAAATCCATTTCATGTTTTAATAGGGAAAATACAGAACAGCAAGAAGGGGAAGCAGCCATGCAGCAACTTTTAACACCACTGGATACATTAGCACAATTAAAAGGCAACTGTGCTTTGGGAAGACCAAATACTTATTTCTGGAAAGAAAGAGACAATTTGTTCTAATTCAGTAAATTAAAAAAGTCACCATGAATGATTCCATCAGTTAAAAGCTTCACACAGAGAAACCAAACCCAGTGTAAAGGCTTATGTAAGGCTACTTTTATGAGCAACATTAAAACATTCACAGCTTATACCAAATAAAAGCTTACAGGCTTTTTGAGGAACAATCTCCCTTATCTCTGTCTCCCAAGATGGACTGGACTAGCAGAATTAAGAGACTCACTCTGTGTCCAAGCATGATGGATGGTGTCTGGGTTATATATCTGTTTGCAGCCCATTGTGCATCAGATGTTATGCTCTTTTAAAAGGCTGTGATGAAGCAGCAAAGAGGAAAACTGCCTCTTGGCTTTGTTCTGGCTGCAGACAGGAGCCTCGAGGGGGAAAGGTGGGCTCTTCAAGGAAAATAAGGGTTCGGGGGGGGGGGAAGAAAGGCTTATTAAGACAGGGGGAAGACACAGGGGCTGTTAGAGTGTGGGCTACTGGGAGAAAGAAAGTGCACACCATCAAGGAGACCTTTGTAGTGAAGGTGAAGATATGGGAGAAAAGACTTCTTGGGGACCCAGAATGGACAGGCTGTGATCTGCTGCAACTCAGCTGCTAAAGAGCCTGAAACAAAACACCTCTTCTGCAGGGACAGAAGGGACAGAAGAGGCTGGATGGGGCTTTGAGCAACCTGGTCGAGTGGAAAGTGTCTCTGCCCATGTCAGGGGGGTTGGAATTAGATGATCTTTAAGGTCCCCTCCAACCCAAATCATTCTATGATTTATTTATAAACTGGAATATTTCTATTCTGTCTCAGCCTGAGTTTTCTTTACAGGACAGAAGAAAGAAGTCATGCATCTAGTTTCTGTTGTAACAAAAAATTGTTCCAGAGCTTACAGAGCCTTCTGGTGCTTTTGGGAAAGCAGTCTAAGGGAAGAGTCAGGCCTCAAAACTCTGGCTGAATCAATGTCCCAGCACAGTGTAAATTTGCCGCTTTTTGCCTTAGCACTTCCATCTGCAGAATGGGAATTTAACAGCTGCATAAGGCTGCTGCAAAGAGAATTAATTGATGTTTGTACAGTGCTTTGCAAGGCTAGCATTTTATTGTTACTTATTTGTTTATCCATCAGCCCATGTTATTCTTTCATCCCAGTAATAATACTCTACAAATAGTACATCTCTTCTTCAAAGAGGATGAAATAAGGACATTGAGGGTAAGAACGGACTACTAATGTGTATTAGCAATGGAAAGACTGTTTCCAGACATTTGCATAAACATGTTAGGGGAAGAAAAAAAAAATATGAAACATAGTTCAAATCTTAAACAAAAAGTCATGTTGTCATCTTTTTATTTTCACTTAAGCCCCCCTTAATTTAAGAAAAAATGACGAGGAATTAATTTGACAAATTAAAAATATAGGAAAGAACAGAATACCTACATGAAGCAAAATAAAATTGCACTGCTTACCCTTGGTAGGATTCATTTCTCCTAACTAACTGTGCTGTCTGCAGGTTCAGTGTCCAACCTCCATTAGTCGTCTACGCCAGTGGAAGCAGGCACTTTGAGGGGCCATTAAGCCCATTTCCTTTAGACATGTTGTGTTTTGAGAGGTCCTTGAGACAGAGCTTTAGATCAAATGTATAAATAGTTCTTAGTGTTTATTAATAAGAGTGCATTTGAGCCATATCGAAACTGAACCTGGAGGCAAACTCAAAGGGAAAATGTTGAGTATGCTCCGTGCTTTCACGGAGAGGCTTGTGTGCCTCTCACAATGTTGTGTTTGAATGGCTGTGGCAGCGTCCCGTGGTCAATGCCAGTCAGATGGATTGTCCTGCAATCACACAGAAACAGACAATGCTTGTAAGCAACCTGAATTCAACCAAAGTTGCCAACATACTTAATAATGCATATAATTATACCTCAGGAGCATAGCAGTGTTCAGACTGCTTCTGGAATCAACTATCTCAAAAGCAGTACAGGAGTAAATATGGTGTAAATATAGGAATCAGCTCATTATTTTTCAATCTTTTCATTGTGCCATTAGTTTTTCTTCAAACATTCTACAACTTTTCAGGGTTTTTTTGTTGTTTGTTTTTTTTTGGTTGTTTTGGGTTTTTTTCTATATGGTTTCTAGAATTGGTCATTTTATTCTAGTGGAGTTTGCAACTGTCCCAATAGGAGAAATGTTACCCCTTTACATTTGTATATAGATAAATAGATTTTAACTGTCTCATAGTTTTAGGAAATGGTCTATTCATTTTAGACTCAACCTCTTCTGATTGATTGTGGAAAATGCTAGGTGTTTTTCCAGAAGAACTACTGGATTGTAAGTCATAATGTGAAAAGGGCTGCTGTTAGATTGTGGAGCTGTTTATTTTCATTCTTTCTAATCATTAGCATGTCATCTAATCCTGCATCCCTATCAAACTATACTCCTTTGCACTGATGTGGAGAGCAAGAGGCTGTTTCATAACTGACAGTCCAGGAGCATGAGAAACTGGGCATAATTTTCTTCCCTCTGAAACAGATGACAAAAATCTGCAGGTAATTGTTGGCAGTGGGTTCATATTCTTCATTTTGTTCCCCACTGATTTTACAGGATCAAAATCAATGGTGTCACCCTGTTACTTTTAAAGTTGACTTCACACACTGTACTTACTCATGAAAACCAACGTTACCATTTCCTTACTGTTGTGTTGGGGATTCCTGCTGAAACTCCGAACTGTCTTTGTTCAGCAAATATAACCACAAGATCTGACAGAAGAACTGTTGTGGATGATACAGGGGCCAGTTTCCTTTTACATTTGATCTTAGCAAAACAATGCGCATTATAACAATGGACAAATATAATTCTTCTGAGAATATTATTGTTCTTTTCCTGGAAAATACAAAAGTGTACCAGAAATTTCTAGGTTTTGACATTTCAGCATATAGGTCATGATGTATACAGCAAAGATAAAAAATGCAGGAAGAAATCAATTCTGTTATCATTTTAAATGTATGATTCACCACAAGTAAACATATGTTTCTCTTTCTGCTTTTTTTTCTGCACAGTAATGAAGTTTCAGGTAATAAAATGTGTTGCCTGAAGATAAGAAGTATTATCTAAAACACATTTCTGTCAATTAAATTGTCTTCCATTACTTTCATTGAAGCACTAGCGGACTCTTGATTCAACTGATTTTTAAGAATACTGAAGAACACAGAACGCTGGAATTGGAATGCGCACTGCTAATTTATGATGTTTAACCTTAATGGAGACAGCACATAATACTTGGGAAATTGCTTTTTATTATGAATGAGTTCTTAGCGTTTAACTTATGCTTTTTATAAAGCTATATCAGCCATAGAACCTTCCATTTTAACTTGTAATACTGTTTGTGTTCTTATTTAGTGTTTTGTCCTAGTAATTAACTGTAAAACTTGCAATGAAATAAGGAACTATCCTCCCATACATTCAACTCTCTCTAATGAGCTCATTGAGATAAAGCTCAATCCAATACTTAAATGCCAATGAAGTAAAGATGCTTGTGTTTTAAAGGTTACCATGAACTAGTGCTTATTTAAACACACACTGTGGTGAATAAGCATCCTTACAAATGTGTAGCTCATATAATATATTTACCATAAGCCAACCGGCCTATGAAAACTAAGTGCCATGGACATTTGGACATTGTGCCATATGAACATTTCCAGACAGTTCAAGTAACATACACACATTTTACCTCTAGCATTAAATTCTCCTCCATTCTCTTTCAATAACTCAGAAACTTTGAACGAATTGTTGTGTCTTTACATTGGTGTGATAGAGGAAGGAGTGGTCTTCAGTCTTTGGCTCACCGCATGCTGCTCTGGAGAACACATGAAAAGCTGCACAGTCCAGAAACTGAAAGTGATAAAGTTGCTCAATGGCTGCCTGGTCAAGGGGACTAATCTTTTGAAACTAGTGGCATTGCTAACGAAGTGTGATTTCTGGTTATACGGGCCAGTGAGTAAAGCCCAGATTCATCTCACTTAATTTTAGCCATGTGGAAATGAGAAACAAGTCACCTCTTCTAACTATATAAATATATATAAAAAAGGTCTACAACCAAGATAATCATTCTTATTAGTGGAGAGAAATACTCATAATCATAGAATCATAGAATCATAGAATGGTTTCAGTTGGAAGGGACCTTAAAGATCATCTAGTTCCAACCCCCCTGACATGGGCAAGGACACCTTTCCACTAGACCAGGTTGCTCAAAGCCTCGTCCAACCTGGCCTTGAACACTGCCAGGGATGGGGGCAGCCACAACTTCTCTGAGCAACCTGTTCCAGTGTCTCACTACCCTCACAGTAAAGAATTTCTTCCTAATATCTAATCTAAATCTCCCCTCTTTCAGTTTAAAACCATTCCCCCTCTTCCTATCACTACATGCCCTTGTACAAAGTCTCTTTCCTTCTTTCTTCTAGCCCCTTCAGGTACTGGAAGGCTACTAGAAGGTCTCCCCAGAGCCTTCTCTTCTCCAGGCTGAAGAGCCCCAACTCTCTCAGCCTGTCTCCAGAGGAGAGGTGCTCCAGCCCTCTGATCATCTTCGTGGCCCTCCTCTGGACTCACTCCAACAGGTCCATGTCCTTCTTATGTTGGGGGCCCCAGAGCTGGATGCAGTACTGCAGGTGGGGTCTCACGAGAGTGGAGTAGAGGGGCGGAATCACCTCCCTCAACCTGCTGGCCATGCTGTTTTTGATGCAGCCCAGGATACGGTTGGCCTTCTGGGCTGCAAGCGCACATTGCTGGCTCATGTTGAGCTTCTCATCAACCATCACCCTCCAATTCCTTCTCCTCAGGGCTGCTCTCGATCCATTCTTCACCTAGCCTGTATTTGTGCTTGGAATTGAAATAACATTTCCATCTTTCTGTATCTACATTAGGAAGAGAGGAATCAAAAGTTCCTGTTCTTTCCATTGGCTATAAAAGAAACCTAAAAGTCAGCTCAGATAAGGACATCTGCATTGGAGGTGTCTGCATTTGCTCAGGCAAAGCCCATCCTGGGTACCTGCTATAAATTGGAGACTGAGGTCCTTTTGTAGCAGACAGGACGATTTGTTTTACACAGCACTTGTTTTAGGATTAAAACCATTTCTAGAATAGGATAAATCGTGTTTAGAACTGCCTCTTTTTTGTTGTACATAGGAGGAGCTTAGATAGTTAGCTTAGACTGGATACTTTTTTAAATGACTATAATTAAATGAAATGAATCTCAGCCTAGGGGACATCTCCTACAGGCCCAAAATACAATGCATATTTCATGTTTCTGTTGGTGGCAGCAGGTGGCCTAAAGATCAGAAAGAGACAATCCCTTCCCTGCCCTCGTTTTGCCTATTACAGTAAAAAAATGGGCAGAGCATGGAGGAAGAGAGGCAGCAGTAGGCAGGGGAATAAGCAGTAAAGATATAAAATTGCTCAGGTCTACTGTGACCACCCTCAGTTGCAGTACAATTGCAGCCTGAGGACTGCAACAAAAGCTGTGAATAGTTGCTCTGTCTCTGTGGTAGCAGATGGTGGGGATTATGGTTCTCTCAAGTGCTGATGGCTTCCCTTGAGCAACGCCTTTTTTCTTTTTTTTTTTTTTCAGAAGGCAGACATTTATTTTAAGTGTGCAAAAATGTATCTTCCCTTTCAACTTCGAAGGAAAGGGGAAGGTGGGTCACCTCGTTATCTTGTATAAATATGACTGGAGGTGATATTTGCTATAAATATATGTATCAAAAGTGATACATGTTCATATATTCTTTCTCCCTTCTGCTTTCCCTCATGATTGTCCTTGTGCTTTAAAAATAAAGAAAAATATAAAAAGGTAAGTTCTCATTTCTTACTCAAACTCTTATAGATATACAGAAAAAATGTGAAATTAAATTTATTTTAGAGGTGATATTACAACTGCAGTCTTTACAAATCCTTGTTGGTACATATAGAAAGAAGGAGACATTTTTAATCTTGTTAAGAAATAGGATTTTGCATACTTTGATTTTGTGCATGTCCAAACAAACAAACATCTTAAAGATGTCTAGTTTTCAGAAGATGGAGGACTGTCTGCTTTCCATTGGAAAATCAAACTGCTTAAAGCATCTCAGTTTAGGCCCCTTAGGACTTCTTTATATGTATAAGTAAAAATCAAAACAGTGGAACTCACTAGGAAAATTGGGATTGTCCAGAGAAAATGTTAATGTTAGAAACTCAACTAATCTAAAATGTTATCAGCCCACAGGATATGACAGTTTATGTAAGCTGGGAGTCTTTCCTTTTATCTTTGTGAAAGCAACATTTTGAAGTGGTTAATATTTCTTAAGATATTGCAAGAGCACTGTTTCAGGAGTGAGTATAAATGAAAAGTTGGCCAAAACCCCATGTTTTAAGATGATAACTTGTTGCAAGCTTAGATCATAGATGACTATTAAAATATCGTCACTCAAGTTATCAAAGTTTAGATTTATTTTTTCAAAGTCGTTAACTGAAGAGTAGTAACATTGATTTTCAAAAAATCACTGAAGGCAACATGAAGGAATAAAATTGGAGGTAAAAAACCCCCTTTTTTTCCCTTTGCAACTGACAGAGTTATGTGACAGATGACACTCAACATTATTTAGCTTCTACAAATTCACGCAGATTCTTCCCTATGAACTACACCAACAGGGCTGAGATATGATTAGAGTCAAGGCACTCAGTGTGGTCACATCTGATTCCTCTTCTTACCCCTTAATCTCTGTTTCCTTCCATTTTTCCACCTGAAATCCTCAAGCAATTTGGTCGCTGAGGCACCGTCCCTAAAGATAAAGGTCTTACCATCATGGATAACTCCTCTTAGCTGAACGTAATATAACACACTTGATTCATTCCACTGCAAACATCATCCTTCTAAAGGCAGCAAGAGATCTGGAGTATGGCTCAGGGAGTGAGAGAGGCTGATGCATCCAAGCTGGTGGTGACCTCAAGCTCTTCCTCTCTGTTGACTTTTCAACGGTATACATCAAATGAGTTTCAGTTCATCCGTAGCTGGGCACTTTGCTACCCCAAATGAGCAAAAGCAGGAAGGCTAATCAGAGAGACACCAGGATTCTGTGGCCACCAGGAGCCCTAGCTCTCAGAGTTACCTCTGCAAGCGGGCTGTTGTCCACTTCCAGCTCTTTTGTTACTCATGCCCTGCGGGTGATCACAAAGCACCTCAGTCTCAGAGACAGCGAGTTGAAATCTTCCACAAACATTAAATTCCTACAGAAGAGTTTTATACCTGTGTTTAATTTATTAGTTTTAACAAAGACCATCAGTCTTTCTTCCCTAAACTGCTGGACTGTGTTTTCTGTGGGGAAACTCATGCAGCATAATTATAGTTATTAATCAGTTTATCTTTCTTCCATTGAGCAACTGCACATGTTTTTTAAGACTCATTGAGAAAAGTGGGCAAGGAGTCAGAAAAAATGGCCAGGTTAGTACTCCCAAGGGCTGACAAGATCCCGAAAGACAGAGCAGGAAGCCTGGACCTTGAGCTTTGCCATGCATCTGTAGTTCCCGTAATGTTGAAGCTTCTGGCTCTCCTACTATCCATGGGGAACTGTGGGTCTAGAAATCTCCAGTATAGAAAGCTTGGGATCATGGCTTTGTAGGATAAATTGTGTGAAAGGGATATTTTCACAGCAAGTTATGAAACTAAAATTTCAATGTTCATGACTGGGAATAGGGAAAGAGGCAATGGGGGACCTACTGGGGGCAGTTTGGGAAATAGCTGTGATTTTAAATGCTAATTCTATTGAATTGGATTAAACTGCCTCCAGAACAACTTTGGAACTGCAGGCTAGGGGTTTGCAGATGAGGCTCGCTGAAGGCAGCTGCGAGTGACTCTCAGAAAACTGTAACATGGCCTGAACGTTAATGGGACACTGCCATAAGTAGCCCTTGAGACGTTGGGAGAAGACAATGTTTGATTCCAAGCAAGTAATAATGCATTAACTTTCTTCTAGACTTTAACATTTCCAACATTTTTAGGTAATATAAAGTTATCTTTTGGGAAATGATTCATTATTGTTTCCCATTCAGTTCATTATAGCTCATTGTTAACAGGATTGTGCGCTTTCCTCGTCCATAACAACTCTCTTCATGCACTGAACCGGAAACATACCTTTGCTTATCTGCTAAAGACTGATACATTTCTGAATTCATCTCCCCATGATTTAGGTCTGTTTTGTTAATATATTTATATTTTGAATGGAATGAATATTTTCTGTTTTCCCAGAATACTGTTTCCTATTATGCTAGAACACAATCTCACTCTTAAGGAGAAGCAGGATACTTCAAAGTTGTCTTTCTCACCCTGCTAGTACAGAAACTGAACTCGAGAAAACATTGTGTCATTCTCACCTCCAGGGCTAGTGAAGCTAATTTACCGAACTATTATGAAGCCACTTTTTTTCTCAACGTTTAGAAGACTCCTTGAGCCCTTTTTGGAAATGCCTTCTTGATGCTCAACAGAGTTTAGCACGCTTTTGCCATAAAAGTTTGACTTCTATAACGTGTCTGAAGGTGTATCTGAAGTAAATGTAGGAGTTTTCACTATTATTAGATTAGCTGTACCAAAAATGATGATGAGTGCATGCTAGCATCCTTTATTAAGGCCAGGAAGGTTTCTATCATCCTTTCTTTTTGTACGTATAACATTTCCTGTTTCCTTCTGAAATTTTAAATACTCAAAGAATCTGAAACTGTATTTTCCTACCCATTACTCTGGGTACAGAACAAGGAGTTTTCACTGGCCTAACCTGCATTATCATTCTGATATACTCTTTATCACTTCTCCCCTCTGTATTGCTCTGTTTCCTCTTGGTGCTTTGAGTTACTTTTAACTAATTATATTAAATTCAGAAGTAATCGTATAGTTTGATGAAAAAGCAATTATAGGATAATCTCATTGTTTTTGTGCTATTTTATTCAGAATTTAGCAAGCAAATTTCCGTGCATCCTTTGGGTCATGATGTAATATGCGATCATGGTTTTTTCTCTCAGAGTTTCTACAGTTCACAACAGACTCCAAATCTTAATTTAAAACAAAATCATGCTCGTATAGCTTTGGGAAATATCCTTTCTGACTGTGAAAAGTGTACTTATTAAAATATTGATTAGATTACAGCCCAAAGATGTATATATTGCATAAACTTTCCAATGGGTATCTATATAGCAGCTGAAACAGCACTCACCCCAGTAAACTCAGGATGTCAAGCTCATCTCAGTATGTCTAGTTATCCAGCTGTGTAGATGTCTACATCTGAACTGTATGGTCCAGTATGCATCTGAACTTCTTTTATAGTCATAGAGAGAACAGGCACTTAAATTATGTGTTTCATCTGACCTCCAGATGATGTATGATGAAACACATGTTTCATGATGTATGATGATGTATGTCTACCTCCAGATGAGATGAATCAGATTCTATAAGTGCCGATTTCTCTCCCTTGTCTCTAAGTGCCAAACAAACCCCTGCTAGTTCAGGTACAGACAATTACTTTGTAGACATGTAAAACTGGTTGAATTGAAACCTGCCTGAGGTGCCTTAAAAACATGAATGAATTTTTCTTTACAGCCTCCTTTTTTCAGGAAAAAATTGATATCTCTGGTGCAGAATAATATTAGATTTCATACATGGAGAACACAGATAGATAGATAGAAAGAATTAAAGGTTCAGTTCCAGAGGTACTGAAGTTCTGGTACTCCAGTTTCTGTGGAGGAAAAACACACAGAAAAATTCTTCACAGAGATCTGTGGGGTATCTAAGATCTGAATGCTGAGACGCAGCCTAACAGCTAAACTAAAGCCTTGCCTTGGCCTCTAGCTCTACAACTCAGTATATTTTAGCAATATGATACATGTGATGTACAACATGTGATGATCAGCAGGTAATAAGTGGGGACATAAAACTGTATAAGAGTAAATGTTAACTGATGTACATGAAAAAATAGCCCTAACTTTCCATATACAATGTTAAAATTACTTGTTGCCATTGTGGAATAGGATCTTGAAATTGCAATGAATAGTTCTATGAAAAAGTTGGCTCAGTGGTTAGCAATGGTCAAAAAGTAAATTGTAAAAGTAACTAAAAATTATTAGGAAAATAATTTAAAAAGCAATAAAAAAGAACCAAAATCCACCATGAAACGTAGTGGAGTCACCCTTCATACAATATGTAGTTAAGGGTTTCACTGTGCATATTTGATTCACAAAGCTTGAAATGGGTCACAAATTTTGATTGGATACCTCAGGCACACAGTATTGTTTCTTTCTTTGATGGAAAAAGCATAAAGAATGAAGATTGCCACATGAAAATGCATGAAGTTACAAGGGAAATTAATTTGCATCTCAATGTAAGTTAAAAGTTCTTCCTAGTCTTTCTCTTCATCTTTCCTAGAACATCAAGAGAATAATGGTGAAAATAGTAATTAATATTAACACACACTCTTCAGCGTTGCATTTAATCAATATTCTGAAAACCTTTTTCTTGTCATCTGCACATGTATTAATACTGTATATAATTTTTTAAGTATTCCAAGACTAAGTTACATCATTCTGTTTTCCTTATTTTTAAGGGTTTTTTGCTTTTGGATTATCCCAAGGAAACAATATAAGATTCTCAGATATTGCAAATTTATACAGTATTTCTGGAATGATTTGTCATTTACCAGCTGACACACCTGAGAACCTGACTAGGCATTTATATTAATTTCTCTTATTTTATCTAACTTTTCTTATCCTTGCAAGTATACGGGGCATTCTTGCAAAGATAGTGATTTTTGATCTTGTTCCTTATCCATCTCCAAAGGACTGTTTTGTCTTATGATGCTATCTTACCATGATGAGTGAATCACAGAATCATTTAGGTTGGAAAAGACCTATAAGATCATTGAGTCCAACTGTAAACCTAGCACTACCAAATCCACCACTAAACCATGCCCATAAGCGCCATTTAAACTCCTCCAGGGATGACACTGGATAACAGGCATCTTCTCTGTAGCTTTTATGGTCAACCACAGCTGTAGCTTACTGTGCTATTTATTATTTGGAGACCTCATATGAGGTGCCACCACGGTCATGTCAGAACATGAAGAATACAGTCCCCTAAGTCAATAAAGAAGGAGCAAGTCATTTCTGCCTACTGACACTTTAAAGCAGCAATTTATCTGGTGGATTCGAAGATGAGGCCAGGAGCACTTCAGCCTCCATTTGACCTTGAGAATTCTCAGCTGTGAATGAGATAACAGCTTTAACCAATGTTTTGGAGGGTCTTCTGTCTTCAGCAGCATTTCTTTTGTTATGCAGGCTGAAGATAATTCAAACGGTTTTCATCTATGTTTTTCCTTGCTGTCGTCCGATGCTCACCTAGCCCCAAGGCCGTGTCAGAGTGGGGTTTCCTCCAAAGAATCAGCATATTTAGTTTCTCCAGCAACAACCAGACTGAAGGGACAGGATGGAAACTGCAGTATGTGCTAGAATATACTCACATGGAGTCTACTCTGAACCAAAATGATGAGGTGCAGCAGTGGTGCATGTCCTCTTCTCAGTCAGCACGAGTTCCCATGGCCAGGGTGTGTACAACACATGAGCGCTGTGGAGTGTACCCACCTTGCCAAGGAATATTGTAGTACTGGATCCTTTTACCTTTAAAAAATGTTCAGAGTTAAAACTCATAATTTTAATACCATTACATTTTATGCAGTAGCCATATAATTTCATCATTTTTTACTTACATACTAATGGTTGGTAATACTGCATATAGCTGTAAAAATAAAATGAAATAACACCTAATCCACAAATTGGATGAATAATAATCACATTTTAATGTTACAAAACATCTCAGCACAGGAAAGATATTAGGTATTTGTCCAGCTTTAAGTAGGTGTTTACAATCTATTAAACAGATACAGATGTGTGAGTGCAATAGAGAGATCAGAATAAAAAATACATAAATACCCAAATTTAGTAGAGAGACTATAACGAATAGGAAATAAAGATATGCTTAAATTATGTATGAGTTTAAGTGCTTTGCTGAACTAGGATTTTAACAATTAATTTTGAGAAAAATCCTGGTTGTCTGCATAAGTCTACTCTACTAACTCAGTATTAAAAAACATTAGTAATAGTGCTCTTCTGGATTTTTTTTCAAAAATTACTTTACCACTAGCAGAATGGTAAGCTAATGGCTTTTACAAATATGCCAACAAAGGTCACAGGAATAGAAAGTTAGCAGAGATTTCATAGGATCCTAGAACAACCTAGGTTGGGAGGAATGTCAGGAGGTCTCTGTTTAAACCCTAGACTTTCACATCAAGGCCATCTATGAGATTTGACCAGGTGGCTCAGGACTTTGCTGGACAGGTCTTGAAAAGCTCCAAGAGCAACCTGTTCCAGTGCCTGACTGTCCTCATTTTTTTGTATGTTTGTTCTTAACCTCTCTTTATCTTACACCTGTGATCTCTTGTCCTCCCACCACGCTCCACTTTTAAGAGCCTGACTTTGTCTTCTTGATGACCTCCTTGTAGGTACAGGCAGGTAGGAAAGCAGAAGCTCTCTCTTCTCCAGGCCAAACAAGCCCAGGTCCCCCAACATCTTGTGAAGGACAATTACACCAGTTCCTGCTCCACCCTCCACCTCACTTGTTGGTGGCCCTTCACTGAATGCAATGCCTGTCTTTTTTGGGTGTAACAAGACTGGATGCAGTATTGTAGCTGTGAGCTAACAACAGTCAATTAGAGAGAAATAATTCCTTCTCTCCAACTATTGGCTCTGCTCCTGCATCAGCAGCACAGAGTACTGTTGCTCTTTGCTGCCAGGGCATGCTGCTGGCTCATATTCTGCTATTTGCCTACGAAGACCTCCAAGTCCTTTTCAGCAGAGCTGCTCCCCAGCTGTGCAGGAATAACTCATATAAGGACCAGAATTTTGCATTTTTTCCCCTGTTGAATTTCATGAAATTCCTGTTGGCCCTGTCTTTCAACCTGTCTAGATTCCTCTGTGTGGCAGCCTTGCGCTTGAGTGCAATGACTGGTCCCCAATTTGATGAAAAAGCTCATACAAATGGTACCTTATACTGTTTGTCAAATTGATTTTTTCAGTACAGTTTTCATCAAAATTAAAAAAATAAAACCCCAAAAATATAGTATTACTTCTTATTTTCTGTAATAAAAGTTATTTGACATCTTTCCACAAAAAGCAACATTTTCTTACCTAAGCAAAGGGCCCTTAGGCAAAATGTTACGGTACCTCCGCCTCGAGAAGGTTTACAGTTTGGTTAAAACCCTGTCTCAGCTCAATAGCTGAGCTTGGCTTAATAGCAATAGGTAGCAACTATTGCTCAATGTAACTCCAGAAATATCTTTTTAACTGCACCAAAAAAGAAAAAGTTCCAAGCAAAAACACTTGGCTCCTCTCCTGCAGCCACTGCTGAAACGAACACTAAATAAAAGAGAGAAGAAAACAAAGCATCACAAAGGAAAAATCAGCTCCTCTTATGTCTTCATCGTAGCTGACTAAAGTTGGATTTCAAAGTACTTTTCAAGCTGTTTGGATACACATCAACTTGTAAGGGTAAAGGGAAGAAAAAAGGAAAGGAAAGAAACTCACCAGCTTTTCAGCCCTGAGCGCCAATGAATTATATTTTTCCCCGTGTTTCTTTACAAGTCTGCTCTCTCTTTTTTGTACAGGTTTATTTATGTGGCAAAGTATTAACTCAGCAGTAAGCTAACAGCCACATGGAGTTATGAGAGGACACATTTGACTTTTCTGCTGAAACACAATATCCTTTATGAAACAATAGATTGTACAGAGGAAATAATGATTCCTGAGACACCAAATGTCTCAGGGGGTTGGGATGTGCAATGGGGCTTTCAATTTCTACCTCAGCACTTTGCATGTCAACCAGATTAGTAATGACCTGAAACTCCTGTCTCACACCTTGGCAGTTCCTCATGCTTTGCCATTTGTAAGGGAGCATCGGGAATGGACTGCTGCTTCTCATTTAGGGAACAGAAGGGGAAACAAATTATTTCCCCTCTTGTTCTGCTGTAGTAAAAGTGAAGGCTTTGCTTTCACTGTAGTTTAAACCCTCAAGTCCTTGAAGAGAATCTCTGAATGCTCTCACGAGGCCATTTGGACTGTTCTCACTGCAGAACTATATCCTGACCAAGGCATCATTAGATGCTTCACCCACAGTTTCCTAATTCCCCATCAGATGTTAGACCTGGCTGCAAAATGACAGTATGCAAAAGTAAGCCTAAGGTAATTCCGTGAAGCTATTAGGATAGTCAAAATAGCCTTGTTACTGGCAGAACGTGAGGTTTGTTATCAGCAGAACTGGCTGAAAGTGGTAACTCCTGAATCCTGCAAAGAGCTTACTGAAGTAAGATTCATGTATAGACCTAACAGCGACTGAACCATTCAAAACTGTCCAGCTGTCTGGACTGTTCAGGTGCACGAGGGCTTGTGATAGTTTGAACTGTATTACAGACAATACAGAAAGCAGTGCTTTTGAAAAAAATGTTAAGACATCGTGTCTGTAACCTGCATATAACCTTGCTGTCAGGTGGCCTGTTTACAAGCTGTAGTACAGGAAAGGTTTTTAGGCTTAGTCTCACAGTGTTCTTTTTATATTTAGCTGCAACAAGAGCTTAAATTTAGTTATCCAGTAGGGATAGATTCGATCTAAGCTCCTTTTGTAACTCATGGAGAGGCAGAGAGATATTCCAGAGTATGTGTCAATCTAAAATAAGTGTTCATGATGATCAGGATCGTTTGCCCTCTGGAAGTAATCCCTCTTGTTTTCCTAAAGAAAGAGTATAGACAATTGGCACAGACAAGACAGAAAACTTCTACATAGCTTACGTGAGATGAGATGAAACTCATCCATGGATCCTCAAAACTTTCATCATGGCCATGAGTTCCCTTCTGCCTTACAGAGCCATCTTAAGGAAATTCAAGGCAAACTGGTGTTTCGCAGACAATGCTAACTAGTCTCAATTGTAGCATTTCGCATCTATATAACGGAAAGGAAATCCATTAGAAAAATGGAATTCGTAATGGAAAAAAATGGTCAAAGATTTCTGAAGTAGGATTGAATAAAAGCAGGGAAGGATCCTGGAACCTAAGGTATTTTTGAATACCTTTGAATATCCAGAACTCTATGCTAAGGCATTGATTTTCTCAATGTAAAATGTGACTCCCGGCTACACACCTTTCTGCATAAAATGACAATCTACCAGTGCTGTTGCTCCAAGACCTGTATGTCTAAGTCACGCAATAGGCAGCTATATTTTGGTTAAGGAGGCTAAGCCCTATTGACTGTCTCTTGAGTTTCCCAGCCTTTTTGGAAAAAACGATACCAGCGATGTGAGGTGGGAATGTGGAATATTCCCCACAGTAATTAACAGCCTGGAGCAGTTGCTAAGTAGTTGTTCATTCCACTGTGCTATGGGAAAATCACAGTCTTTCTACAGGTAAGTTGGCTCCACATAACCATGTTTCATTTAAATCTTGCTAAGCAAAAATCAAACTTTATAATGGCCTCTTAAAGGTTTTTCTAAATGTCTTGGCAACTTTTACTTACAGGTTTTCTTTTCATCCCATCCACTTCTTTCTCTAGCCTTGGTATAAATTTCTTTTAATATAAAAGTTGCCTGGCAGCAACAGAGGATCCATTTCAGAAAAGAATTTTGAAATAGGGGAGGAGGAGAGTTGAAAAGATTTTATACTCTTCCCATCTCCCAGCACCTGTTACTGTGATACCTCTCAGAGAGGGCCACACTTCAGCCTGATGGTGAAATGTCTCCTTAGCATCCAGATGATGTCTTCTGTTTGATAAACAGTCGGGGAGTTGGATAAGAGAACAGCTTAAAGCAAGTATGGCAGAAACGGTAGCAGGCAGATTCAATTTCTCCAAGAGTGCTTGAATACCTGGTTATAATAGAGCTAAATATTATCTGTTGTAGTGTCCTGATGTGTATATTGACTTATTTTCCTTTGTGCCAAGAACTTTCATGGTACCTTTATTATTGACGCTTGCAGAACAGGGCAACACTTGTTTGAACTCAATCTGTGGCTTTGAATTTGTCAAGTACAAGAGGACAATTGCGCAATGTTATTCTTCATTTTTTTTGTAAGTGACAATAGGTATGTTCAAGCTGTCTGTGTGATCTGGATCAGAAGCAAGGTCTTTGTGATTTTCTGTCCAAAGTTGTGACTACATTCAGAGAAATCCAAATATGTTGCAAAGCCATTTAAAGTGATTAACAATACTGACAAGTAAGCGATAGAAGTCATTACTTCCAGCCCTGCTATCTGCTTCTGAGGTAATAGCTGCAGGAGCAGACTGTTGACTGAGTTGAAAAGCCAGTAGATTCCATGTTTGGTCTGGCAGGAAGGCAGAAGGAGCAAAATTCCTCACTGTCTCCTTGATCCTTGGTTTTCTACCAGTATAAAATACCATTTTCAGCAGGATCACAGAGTGCTCCTCCCTGACAGTGTCCCACATCCTATTGTGGTCTTTTTGATGTGGGAGAGGTCTTCACCCTCTAGGCTGACAACCTATATCTTCCACTTTTTGGTTATCTACCTTTGCTGGGGATATAGGTCTCATTGTTGCCACTGTTTTCTTCCTCATTGAGCTTCAGAGCTGCTCCTTTTGATACTTTTTCTCAAAAGGGGGTATGCAGCCTGTATCCTAGCTGGATGGAAAAGCCTGTAGACTCTGTATGCTAATAAAGAGAAATGAGATCTAACTTAGGCAGTTTGAATTGTCCTTTAGCAATGCTTCTGTTCTTGATGCAATCAATGGATATAGATACTTGACATAGGAAGATTGTATAATCCTATGGCTGTCTGCCTCTCTTCATAGACCATCCCGAGCAATAAGGTGCTTCTCTTGGAAAGGGTGGACTGGTGCCTTCAGGACGATGCACATAAAATTCCACCACCTATCAGTCTAAGGTAGATATAGTACAAACATTAGATCTTACTCTATGTCATATCCTACAGCCCTAGATTTTGAGGCTGGAGGGAGAGCTATGAGCTTCATTCCAAACCAACAGGAACCTTATCATAATAATCCTTAATTCCACAGATTGAATGGTGATAACTTGTCTCTTTCATAAAGTTGTAATTTTATTCTTTCCTGTAAAAAAGAAGGCACTGTAGGTTTTCAACATTTAAGATTTCCCTGCCTCCCTAATTTGTCTTGACATTGTTAAATCTTATCTCTACTTCTTTGTTTCTACCATTCTTTTTAAAGAATCATAATTGGTATGATTATCCTTGCTATGAGAATAATTAGCTATAGCTTTTTGACACGTTAAATGGGGAACATTACATTTTAAGCAGCAGGCACTGAAACACTAAACAATATTGCTTTGAATAGGACCATAGAGAAGAGGCTCAGGTGAAACAATTGCTAATTTTAGCAACTTGAACTTTATACCTTTATAGAATAAAATTAAACTCACAGTAGTTTTTGGCTGTGAAATAGACAAAGCACTTTTTGGCCTCTTTTTAAAATAGACCTTTGATATTTTCAGTGATGGAAGATGGTTGCACAGTGAATCATCCCCTGATGTGTCCAAAAAAGCGTTGCTCTTACAATAAAAAGGAAGCGTTTGATTCCTCTCCTGTGTGGCTGGGTAAGTCAAATATCATCTAATGCAAACAACATCATCCAGGAACACCTGCATTTTAGATACGAAATCTCTCAATAGAGAACTGGGCAATGTCACATCTCAAAAAATAAAGGTTACTGAATTTTAAGTGCTCTAGCATTGAAAAATCTGTTCCACTTTTAGCAAAACTAAATGTGGGAAACAGGTACACGCAGGTACCTGTATGATATTAGGGAGGTATCAGATTAGTCTTGGTAGAAGCAAAAACATCCTTCTTTTATTGTACACAATAGGAATTTACCTTTGACAAGACTATTTTGAGACAGTCAATTGTTCACCTTTCTGATATATTTTAGTTTTTCAGAAATGCAACCAGTAGAACTGTAGGCCGAAGAAGTTTACTTGGCATAGGTGGATTACAGTGATGAATTGATCTAGTAATCATCCTGTTAACAGCATGGCTGTGATGAGCCTTTTTTCTTAGTTAAAGAGAAGAATGAAGATGTGATAATTCTATTGAAATAGGAGGTTTTAATTGTTTGCTAGGACTGACTTTGGTCAGCAGTGAACTGCAGTATTATTATAATGATATAACTCTTTCAATGTTCAACAGTAGTAAGTAAACAATGATGATGTAAGTTTGATTAAACTAATTGCTGTAACTAATATAACTGACACCTTAATATATTGGAAAATAGTATTAAGAAATTCTTTAAAAACCAGCATGTTACGTACATAAAAATGGCTTAATTTTTATTGCTACTACTTTTTCAGCTTTTCCCAGGTTGTTGTTTCTGCCAGGCAATGCTAAGCTAAAGATAAAAAATTACTTGGATTTCAGCAGTGAAAAACACTGACTTAATTTCTATTTAAATAAGTCTCTGACTTCTATACTGACTTCAGGATGCTTCATCAGAAACAAACCTAGTAAAGCTAAGAGGTATTATTCAGACCCTCACCTAAACTAACAGCTAATATGGGCTTAAATAAAGACCTTGGGATTTAAATTCCCCAAACACGATTGAAACAGTTTCAGCCATGGGTTAGCACTTAAAAAAAATGAATTCACTTCTTGCCATCCTGGTTCCTTGGGCTGTGCATAGCGGTACCTCAGCAGTCTGGGTAGGAAACGTCTCCTCTGTAAGCAGGAACCTCAGGACTTCGAGCCTCCTTTTTCCATCTGAATATTTAGCAGAAAAGAAATCCAGCTTCTTGCTCTGCACTAAGCACATAGTTATTAAAAGAAGAAACAGGAAATGACAGTCAGTTTGAAGCACATTATAGGACTGAGAAATATATTATCATCTCCTGGAATTGCTGCATCTGTTGTTCTGCAAACTTGAGCAGATTATTTGATTCTCTGTGTCTTAATGACTGTAAGTGTAACTGGGGGTAAATCTTGTTTTAGTCCCAAGTAAGATTACATATCCCCAAAGCAAGTCTTCCATTCTTCACTCATTGTAGCTAATTGTATTGTAAATTCTGTAGTGCAAGGATTAATTATTATTATGTGCTTTTCATCTGGCACATTGGGCCATAACTGTTCTACCACAGTATAAGCAAAGTACAGCAAAATTACAGATACTTTAGATCCCCAGAAGAAGGCTAAAACATTAGCAAGTGCTCTTGATTCTTAATTCTACTTCATTCTTCCAGATACTTAATCTTATTTTGTTCTGCCAGAATATTTGGTACTTCCAGAACCCTCTTTGATTTTGCTTAAATTATATAATTGTTAATTATCTTAGACATTTTGCATCCACTGATTATTTGTCCACAAAGAAATGTGCTTTTTACACATGCACGCCCAGGTGATTGCCCTTCTAAACCACACATTACCAGAACCAATGCCGTATCATTAAGAGGACACTCTCTGTTTCAGAATACAACTGAACCTGCCTTGCCTTTTTCTTTCTTTGAAAGGTGTGTTCAGGGTCCTCCCCTGTTAGAGATGCTTTTCAACTTCTGTCACTATTTTGACATTTTGATGCATCGCTGGGGAATGCTGAAATAGTTGATTTGACACTGGTGTCACAACCTTCCATCTTTGCGTGAAAGCATCTATTACTGTATTTCCACATCTAACCACAATCTAGACACTCATGACAAACCACAATAGTCATGTTAGCCCAAGTGAAGGAGAGAAAAAGAAAATCTTCACAGCTCACTGGCAAATCACCTTCACTCTGCTAAAGCAAGATATGAGCACTGATATTTCAGAGTCCCTTGGAACAAAAACAACTCTCCATGCTAAAGGACAGGGGCAAATGACATGAGAAAATAAGTGAGGTTTTTGAATATATGGGGAAAAAGGGTCACAGTAAGAACGGCTGCACACTGGAACAGGTCAGACGGGTTTATGGAATCTCCGTTGTTGAAAATTTTCATAACTCAGCTGGAAAATACTCTGAGCAACTTTATCTAGTGTCAAAATTAACTCTCCATCATGCAGGGGGCTGGACTAGATGAACTAGAGAGGTCCCCTCTGCCTAAGATATTGTGTGATTCCAGGATTTGTTCTGCCTGCCCCTCTCATCGAGTACAGAGGGCACTTCCATGACTAGCTTTGACTGCATGTCTAACGTTTAGATGATTAGGTTAAATGAGATAAAGCCTATTCTAAGGCTGAAGAAACTTGGAAGGATGTAAGGGAAGTGTGCAAGGGAAGTGTACAAACACCAGAAAACAGATATAGTTCAACTATTGTATCAGGAACCAGTGTGCTCAGGCATGACAGAGGTCACCACGAAAGCCAAAATTCAGACAAACTCTTTAGAAATTATATGTGGAGAATATACACTGTGATTTCAGGCACCAGTACTTGTGGAATTAAAAAACAGGAAAAAGGATGATGAAAAAGTACTGTCGTCAGTACCACAAGGCTTATATCAAACCCAACTTCTAAATATCTATAGGCGGGTGAGATGCATCCCGTCCTCTTGGCAGAATTGAGTCTTCCTGGTGACAAAAAGTCATTTATTCTCTTTTTAAGGAACATATGTTTCTTTGGAGTCAGTTCAGTTTAGTTTCTCCCTATAAAAGCAGTGGAGAGATAAAACCATCTCAACAGCATAGTACAGTCCATTTAACATCTGTCTCTCCTTCTGGACGTGCTTCCTTCTACCCATTTGCCACATGGGGAAATTAAGACAGCCATGCTTCTAATTTAATTTGCTCAGGTACATAAAGGGAGATGTAGCAAAGTCCACTGTCTGCATTGAGAATCGGTGCAGAGTAGCTACCTTGGTATAACTTCATACCCTTACTTAGTGAACACTGATTTCTCCATGTAGGCTCTCCTCAAGCTCTGTGCGTTTCAACACTATGTGAATACTGTGTATTGTCTTGAACAGAAAGTTGTTACATTAACTAAATGACATGTAAAGGAAAGTAGCCAAAAAGATGGCGTGCAGCTATTACTTTGGAAAAAGAAATTTTTGAGTCTTCTAAAAAATTCAGATTTTTTTTTTTTCTTCTTAGTAGTTATTTATGGGCTTTCATTTGAATGTTATACACTCAGCAATGTTTCTATGGTTTCCTTCCTGGTAGTTTTTTGGAATATACTTTGAAAATTTGGCAGTCATACAGTATTTCTTTATATTGCGTATGCTAGCTATCAGATTTTTACTGAGATGGCTATGAAAATCACAGTAGCAAGGGCATAGAAAAACTACTGTTCAGAATTCTTCCTTCTTTTATAAAACGCAAAAGGAGTATACATACTGCACATCACTGAGTTTGTAAGCTCAGACTGGATAATCACAGGTGTACTTTTAAGGCTCAAGCTCAGTCCTCTCTCTACTGCTGTAACTTACTGTCACTCATTACATCACTGATAAAATTATTTGACAAGATCTTTGGACCAAGAACTATTTATTTATTCTGCTAAATGCTCAGCTAACTAAAGTAGCTAAATTGAATAATAACGTTGGTGGGAGAGTGGGTGGCTTTGATAGAGCCATTTTGCTGTCAGAGGCAACTGTTTGCAAATCCATAACCATACTTACATTTGGCATAACATCCTGGACAATTTTGCTGTGCTTCATTTTAGAAAGAAGTGAGATATACTCATGATATTGAACACTATTTTATATATTGCCATTTCCCAGGTCTTAAAAATCCCTGTTTATGATTTTCCTATGCTTTAAACTGTGGTAGCTGGTGTTTTAATTGGCTAACCTCCACCTACGGTGTAGACAGCAAAAGAAAAGCCTGATTGTACCACATATAGGCATATCTGTTCTAGCTTTACTTCAGATTATGTTGCTAAAAGTACAAATGAACATGTAGTATCATCCTCTTCCTCAGTAGACTAACAGCCCGGAGACTCCTGTTGTAGTTCAAGCCTATGCTGAAACCCTGGCAGATGCATTTTCTCTGCTGCTGTTATCCAATTAGCTAACAATTAAACAATTGGTTAATTATCTGATTAGCCAACTGTAGCTGACTCTCTGTACTACATTTGTTCCTTCATTTTACTGTGAATACAATAGACATGGCTTATTGCTTTTATATCTCTTTGTGATCCACCATTGGTGGGTTATCTTTATTACTGATTTTTCTTGTATTCAGTGCTGAGCACTCTTTAAAACTCAGCATATTTAAGCTAATATGTTGTAAGATCCTACCTATTTTCCCGAGCCAGAGTAGTGCTTACCATTGCCTATTTAATCTAAGCGTGAATCCAACAAGGCGTCAGCCCTGGTTGAGTGGGGAAGATTTTGATTCATACCCCTCAGAAGATAACTGGTATTTTGAATTTTCTTTCGCTGGCTCTTCTAGCATAACCTGTCTTACCGGAATTCACAAGAAAATGAGGTTTCTTGGGTTCTAATTCAGTATCATTGGTACTGAATGCTCAACTGCAGTGATTCTGTGGATTCAGATGAGTGGAGATGCAATTATAGCCATCTTAGGAGCTAAAATGTTGCTCTTTCTGAATGTTGGTGTGCATGCTAGTACTTGGTTTTGGGAATCTGTTAATGCGGAAGACCTCAAAATGATAGAGTCAATGGCAGATGTAACCATTCGTGTCTTCGGTTTCCTAATTCTACATTTCTTTGTGAATAGTATGCAATTATAAAGGAAGATACCAATTCTGTCCTTTCAGTTGTAGTACTGTATGTTGTTTAAAACAGTTGTCAATATTAAAAAGAAATGGTTAATGCATTCCTTGCTGTATATTTCAATAGCTACTCACCATTAAATTCCTACTGTTCAAATTTCCCTTTGGTATATTGGCTAAAGCATTTGTCAGACTGACAGACGTGGATATAATTTATAGATTTCTAAGTAAGCGAACAGGGAACATGCATAAATATAGATCTCTACAGTAAGATTTAAGAGTGTGAGCCAATGAATGGATGGACTTTGATATACTCCTGCAAAATTCTGGTGTCGTCTTAGCCACAATTAATTGATGAAGGTTTTTAGCTTTTTAAACTAATATTCCTCATTGACTGTGAAACCAACAGCAGCTTGGAAAAGGAAGGGAAAGTGATAAACAGCATCTGTTTTACTGAACAATCTGCTGGAATTAAACTTCCTCTAATGTAAAGAAGAATGAACTGGAAATTTATCCAGCAATAACAACAAAAAAGTGTTTAAAGATGATTAATCTTATAAGTCTGTTTCACTAGCACCAGTTCTCAAGGGGGAAAGGCTGCATATTGACATTTGACAAAGTTAATTTTAGTAACTGATAATTGATGGATCAGTTTTTCTAGTCTAATCTGGTTTCTTGATCTCTTGCTCTCTGTTCTGTCTCCAAATAGGGTCCATTTATTTGATTTTACCTAGCAGCTTGATTATGCACAAGAAGGGTATTTTCATTAATTAAGATTTGAAATGTCTAGTGCTCTCTGTGTCCTTTTGCTAGAGACAGAGGATAAAAAGAAGGCAGAGTTACTGAATGCCTTCTTTGCCTCTGTCTATACTGTTGGAGGCTGTCCTGAGGAGCCCCGGACCCCTGAGGCCCCAGAGGAAGTCAGGATAGAGGAGGAATCTGTCTTGGTAGATGAGGGCTGGGTCAGGGACCAATTAAGCAATCTGGATGTCCATAAATCCATGGACCCTGATGGGATGCACCCGCGGGTGCTGAGGGAGCTGGCGGAAGTCATTGCTAGGCCACTCTCCATCATCTTTACTAAGTCGTGGGCAACGGGAGAGGTGCCTGAGGACTGGAGGAAAGCGAATGTCACTCCAGTCTTCAAAAAGGGCAAGAAGGAGGACCCGGGGAACTATAGACCAGTCAGCCTCACCTCCATCCCCGGAAAGGTGATGGAACAACTTGTCCTTGGTGCAGTCTCTAGGCACATCAAGGATAGGGGGATCATTAGGGGCACTCAGCATGGCTTCACCATGAACTTGATACTTCACTACCAACTTGATAGCCTTTTATGAGGACGTAACCCGGTGGATAGATGATGGTAAAGCTGTGGATGTGGTCTATCTTGATTTCAGTAAAGCGTTTGACACAGTCTCCCACAGCATCCTCGCAGCTAAACTGGGGAAGTGTGGTCTGGATGATCGGGTAGTGAGGTGGATTGTGAACTGGCTGAAGGAAAGAAGCCAGAGAGTGGTGGTCAATGGGACAGAGTCCAGTTGGAGGCCTGTGTCTAGCGGAGTCCCTCAAGGGTCGGTACTGGGACCAGTACTATTCAATATATTCATTAATGACTTGGATGAGGGAATAGAGTGCACTGTCAGCAAGTTTGCTGATGACACAAAACTGGGAGGAGTGGCTGACACAACGGAAGGCTGTGCAGCCATTCAGAGGGACCTGGACAGGCTGGAGAGTTGGGCGGGGAGAAATTTAATGAAATATAACAAGGGCAAGTGTAGAGTCCTGCATCTGGGCAAGAACAACCCCATGTACCAGTACAAGTTGGGGACAGACGTGTTGGAGAGCAGCGTAGGGCAAAGGGACCTGGGGGTCCTAGTGGACAGCAAGATGAGCATGAGCCAGCAGTGTGCCCTTGTGGCCAAGAAGGCCAATGGCATCCTGGGCTGTATTAGAAGGGGTGTGGTTAGTAGGTCGAGAGAGGTTCTCCTCCTCCTCTACTCTGCCCTGGTGAGGCCACATCTGGAATATTGTGTCCAGTTCTGGGCCCCTCAGTTCAAGAAGGACAGGGAACTGCTAGAGAGAGTCCAGCGCAGAGCCACGAAGATGATTAAGGGAGTGGAACATCTCCCTTATGAGGAGAGGCTGAGGGAGCTGGGTCTCTTTAGCTTGGAGAAGAGGAGACTGAGGGGTGACCTCATTAATGTTTATAAATATGTAAAGGGCAAGTGTCATGAGGATGGAGCCAGGCTCTTCTCAGTGACATCCCTTGACAGGACAAGTGGCAATGGGTGCAAGCTGGAACACAGGAGGTTCCGCATAAATATGAGGAAAAACTTCTTTATGGTGAGGGTGACCGAACACTGGAACAGGCTGCCCAGAGAGGTTGTGGAGTCTCCTTCTCTGGAGACATTCAAAACCTGCCTGGACGCGTTCCTGTGTGATATGGTCTAGGTAATCCTGCTCCGGCAGGGGGATTGGACTAGATGATCTTTCGAGGTCCCTTCCAATCCCTAACATTCTGTGATTCTGTGATTCTGAGATATAAATGCAAATAAATCACAGATTGGCACAATACCAAAGGGTTCAGAAAATCACCCAGAAGTTCAGAGATAAAGTAAGGCACCTGAATTCTTCTAACTGGCTAGAGTTCTCTAGATGAAACCTTTACATCTGAGAAGGCAGGTAGTGGTCTAGTGAACAGGCCTGGACAAGGTCTCAACAGATCTGCAGTATAAACTTGGAGAACAGACATCAGGTCTTTGCTTCCTTGCCTTTTTACAGCAGAGATTTTCAAATGGTAGAGGGAAGAATCATAGAATCACAGAATCGTTTTGGTTGAAAAGGACCTTTAAGATCATCGAGTCCAACCGTTAACCTAACACTACCAAGTCCACCAGACAGTGAACTTGGGAGATGGGAGGGCAGGCAATGAAACATATCCTCCCTACTCGTCTCTGCCACAACCCTTGGCAGTCAGAGCTTTTAGGAGTTTCTTTAGGTGCAAGCAGTTTTTCAGGCTTTCATGTCCTCAGCAAGGCAGTTTCCTGGACTGGACCACTCTCAGCTGTGGACATAAGAGGAAACCCTCCTGCCCTGCCCCATAGTTTCCTCTGGGCCCTACTTGGTTCTGTTGCGCAATGAAAACCAAGCCACGGGGTTCACACTTCCAGCCTCACAAGTGGGAGAAGTGCATCATGTCCTCCAGCTCTGTCTGTGCAGATATCAAAAAGCTTCATGCATGAGCACACTTAACTCTATGAAAGCAGTGAGTTGTTCTTTAATCAGGGCTAAGTACCCCTTTTCCACTTTTTCTTCTGGCTTGAAGTGGAAGCTCTTTGGAAAAGGATTTTTACTGTGTTGCTAGCATTGCTTAAGTGGGGGCATAGACACATTAATAACAGAAAGTAAACACTATTAAAATGGAGGCCAGGCTCCATAAGCAGAGCAACCTTCAAGTAGCAATTTTAATGAAAATATTGTGAATAATAATGGACTAAAAATCTGAACCTATACAAATAACAGAAGGCATTTGCAATACTGCATAGAAGAAGGAATTTTAATGTTTGAGAAACAGTCATTCTGCTAACATCAAACTAGAGCTGGTTGACGTTTTCCCATTGACAGATAAATTAATCGGACAAAAATTGTTTAGTCTGGTGACTGTGACTGCTGAATTTCCTAGTTTCCACTGAAATGACCCCTTTCCTCCACATACTTATTGCAGTTTGAATGACATTTTGAATGAAACCTTGTGACTGGGGACATGACTCAATGATTGCTTCACAATTCTGTTAATGTGTGTTAATAGGTTATCCCCACAGTACTGATGCAATAAAAGAAAACATGCCGGGTGGTTGAAGTGCAGGGGTCTCTCAAAAACCCATCGTACTTGGGTCTGTTCATGTTCATTTACCCCAGGCAGGTAAAATGACATTACTTGAACACCTGCATCTCAGCCAAGGGGCTGGGTGTTTTAGCTAACAGTTACATGTAGTAAATTTTTTAATTGCAGTGACAGTATTGGAAACAACTGTCTGGTTGTATCCATAAATTATTTTAAAAAAACTAGAAACCATTTCAACTTTCTGAATACAATTTAGGACTTTAGTATTTTTGCCAGTCCTTCTGTTCTTTGTTCTTTACCTTTCTCTGCATTTTCCTCCCTTTTTCTCAGTTCTTTCCTCTGTGGAAAAAAAGATTTCTTACTAAAAAAAAAAAAAAAAAAGACTTTCCTTACAGTTCTTTGTCTTTTCCCAAGTATTTCCAGCAAGGAAAGAGGTGACAAAACACAAATAAATGGGGAAAAATAACATCCATAACCTGAAAATTCCAGGTAGCCAAAATATTGCTGTTTCAACTTCAAACACGACATTAGAGACTGTGTTGAATTTCTTTAGAAAAAGCAATAGGTTTTGAATTTTTCAGTTCCAACCCAGAATAAATCAATTAAACTAAATTGTGTGATGGGAACATAAATTTCAATTTGAAGTGATATTTTAGACTAAAACATTTCATTTTAATTGAGGTGCCATCATAGAATTGTTTTAATTTTTTGCATGTAACCTGGACTAAAAAAAAAGAAAATATAACCTCAGATTGTTGGCTTATTTACCAGAGTGCAAGAGCTTGTTTTTATTTTTATAGATGGGTTTATGTTGAGTTTTAGGATACTTTTCTGAATCTATCATTTTATTATTACAAGGACATTGAGGAAATTAATAAAGCCATTTTACACAAACTGAGTCATACAAAAAAAAAATCATTGAATAATTTAAAAAAAAATATACAGAAAAGTATCCTTTTGAATGATAAAGGGTATCTTATAAGGGTCATCATTTGAGAAGGCTTGGTTACTAGGAGACCATCATTAAAAGTGGTCAGGATAAAAAAGGTTTCATTTCAAATAAAAGCGTTAATTAGTGTGCACGTTTATCAGGTAATGTAGAAAGATATCAGGCATCTGTTGATGTAAAAGTATATGTGGAAAAGAACAGGATTAAGCTGAATTTTTTGTGGAAATCAAACAGCCTCAACAGGTACAGGGAGTCCTCTTCATTGGTTAACATATATCTATAAAAGCACAAAATTATTAATAAGAAGCCTAACCCTGATGCAAAGTTCATTTTGTTTGTTGCAACATTCATTAAATGTATTGCATAAAAAAAACAACATAAAAGAGTTCAGTTCATAAAAACTGCAGCTACAGACTTTGTCATGCATGTGAAGACCAGAACTGTTCAAAATGGACTTTGGCAAGAAAAGGCAGTAAATTGATAGGGAAAAAGAAAGGACGAATTCTAGTGCATGCAATGGTGTCTGCACAGTGAGAGAAAGTTGGGCAGATATAATAAAATTTGAACAAGGCTGCAAAACTAGTCTGGGGCTTGAACTTTTTTATGGGTTAGTGATACAGTCCTGTGCTAAGGTCACACTTTCTCCTTTGTCAAAACACATAACCTCACAAAAATCCTCAGTGAAGCCTTGCTCCTTAGTTGTTTAAACTATTGAAATTTTGACAGGGTAATTAGGATGTCACAAAACATTGGGGATGGATCGTCATTCTGGGAACGGCACCTTTAAATGATGGAGGCTCTTACAGAACTACATGGAGGTTGCAGCTTTGTCAATGGACTGGGAGAAAATGACACCCGAAGTACATCTCATGTTCCAGTTGGGAGAGAAGGTAGAATAGGGAGGAAAGGAATCCAAGTACACATCTTTCAAATTTGACACTGATGAATGATTTAAATCCCTACTTGTCCTTCAAAAATTAAATGCTTCAGGGAAAATTTAAGAACGCTTTCTGCCAAGCCAGAGTAGGGTCTATGGCTTCTAACATGCTTCATGAATTACATTCAAGCTTTACTCAATTGTAATATTTCTATGTTTATTTACTAGGTATAATGTTACGCATTCATTGGTAAATACAGAAAAAATGTAATTCGTAGACATTTTCTGGGGCAGAATTACTTTATATTTCATTCTCATTGTCAATAACACCCTTTTCAGGATATGAAATATACTACTTGCAAATCTCAACACAAATCTAGCAAAACTAGTAAAAAGACCTCTCAAATCTATTTAAAGCATTCATTTTCAATAAAAAACTTTTGAAAAGATTCCTCAGTTTTGTTCCGAAGTCTAAAGACCTTAGGGTTTTATGAAAAGCTTCTTAAGGCTTCAAAAATCTGCATAAAAATTAATACTGCAAACGAATGTAAGTTTGCAATATTTGTATCACAAAGATTTCTGTCAGAAAAACACAGTTGGAAATAACATGCTGTTTGTCGTGTAATTGTTACTATTCACTAAAGCAGAAAAAGCAAGTGCAGAGAGCTAAAGAACTGACAGCCTAGTCATTTAAAACTACAGGTTGTCTCCTAGATGACAATAGTTTTTGAAGTAGAGACTAACCCATGCCGAGAAGTTGCTTGCTGACAGTATATATAGGATAATATTTTAATACTTAAGTTGAACAGAGAATTTTTAATTTTTTTCTTAAAAAATAAGGAAATGCTACTTAGAAAAATGTGTCAAATGCAAGAGTGGCATATGATGTTTTGTTTTGTTTTTTATTTCACAATGTTTGTTTATGCACAAGTACCTAAATTCTAGATTAATTATGGAAGTTGATTTAAACCTCATAGTTGGAGACTGAAGAACTGAATTTCCTATTATGCTCCAGGAGACCAAAGCTGGTGATTCGAATTTGTTTAATCTGCAGAAAAACAAAATATGTTGTCTAAAATGTGTCTGCCTATGTGAATAGCATCCATGCAGGGGTGAGTATTGCCCTAGTGACACTCTGGTGTTCATGTTGCCCCTTGTCAAACACACAGACACACAGATCTGCAAAATGCAAATATCTGCAAGATGCAAGAGAGAATATCCAAACTGAGCTGTGAAGCAGTAGGGAGGAATCAGTTCTCAACCCTCTGTACTTGAAAAAAAGTAATTTAAATTTTCTGGGCAATAATTTCCCACCTATAAAATGAAGCTAATAATTCCTTCTTGTCCACTAGGTAAAACTGGTGGGAAAAAAGTAGTACTTTTATAAGTTTGTGGAAGTAGGTAAAAGAAGATGAAGTAACTGTTTCTTACGCATAGGTAAGAAAAAAATATGTGTATGTTTCATTAAACTACTGAGCAGATAGCCTTTATTTTTCATTTGATCATATTGAAATAACAATACTTCGTAAAATCGGATACTTAAGTTGACAATATTATGACCTATGGATTTTATCACCATAGACATACCCCTAAGCTGAAGTTGCAGGCAATTGTTCTTGGCTGATTCACAGAGATACTAGCAAAATTGTTCAGGATTAGATCTAGTTGATCAGCAGTGACTGAGTAGAATTAACAATTTTTATTGTAGTTGGATAATTGCTGGCTCTAGCTGGGATCTGCACAAAGACAGCCAGATCCCCCACCACAACCCAAACTAAGAAAACAGCAGCAAGGGTGAGTTCATGTAGCTCAAAGAGACGTTCGAAGAGGTTTAACATAACTTCAAACAGTAAACCAGAGCTTTGGAAAATACTGTTCCTAAGACTGCAAAGAAAAAAACCCTTCATTGAATAGACGGCTTTTTTGGCTTTATGCTAACAAAGCACATTGTATTAACAAATCTCTGGAGATGCTATAGTAACTCCAACTCGATTTGAAGGTAAGAAATAAGGCACATTAGATTTCAAGAGGATTTGCAAAGACTTCAGCAGTTCTGTCCCAACTGCTACTGCTATTTATTTCGTGTATTTGCTCTTCCTGTTTCATCCCATGTAGCTTTAGGCACTTAAATTAAACTCCTGGTCAAGGGGTAGGTTCATGTCTTAAGTGAACTAAATTGTCCTCTGAAGTTGCTAATCTTTTTTTGTTGACCAGAGAGAAAGCTGGGACTCCTATATCAGGTACATAATTTTAAGTGACAGAACCAGTCTTTAGTGGTTTTCTCATGGTTATACAGGTCATAGGTTCTTGATGAACCTCTATGTTGTATTTATGCATCAACTGTCTACATTTTTCCTTAGGTGTTGCAGTAAATGTAATATTTGTTTCAAGTTCTGTGGGTGTTGTCTGTATTTAATTTCAGTATTTTATTTGTCTTTGCTTCTGGAATGCTGAAATTAATAGGTATTATAGCACTGAATTCAAGGGCAGCAGAGTGAGATTCTACCCCTCCTCTGAACATTTGGGCACTTTAAAAATAAGTCAAATAATTAACAGTATAATAATAATGAAGGATAATTCTTTTCTGATCATGAATGAGAGCAATATGCATGATCCTCTGAGCTTCATGAACCTTTATTCTCTGACTTTAATAAAGCTTGGATTTGATTATAACTGCATTTTCCTGTCTGCATTTGTGCAAACATCATACCAGACACAGGGAATTAGTAGGTGCACAATGAATTATGGACTTTGGCCCACTTGGGAGGTGCATAAGGGTGCTCTTGCTTTTCTTGGCCAGGTGTTATTTGAAGACTTAATTCAGATATCATCAACAGTGCATAATACAGTGCCGTGCTGTATGAATAGTACAAACTGAGTTCTGTCACTTAGTTATGAAATATTTCAATAGCAAAGGATGTTTTCACTTGTTCTTTAGAGCCATACATGTGTATGTCCTTCTGACCAAAGAACAGAGAAGTACCAGGTAACAAATATTTATTTCTGTGAAACATCAGACCTTACATCAAAGTAAAAAATGACTGACATAGTTTCACTTATCACAAGTATGGAAAAATATTTCTATATAATTGATTCTGAAAGTAAGGTTTATATCTGTTACTAAAGAACAGACGTTTGTTCCATGCTTTAGTCTGTATATTTCTTTGCCTTCAGCTAGTAATCTTTCTTTGAAATACCATGGAAACAAGCAAATATGCCTCATTAAACTTTCGTTGCAGGGAAGAAGAGGAAAATAACTCAGAAAGATAAGAGAATTTTAAAATCATGGAGTAGGAAAGAATAAAATAGAAAGGGTGATTAGATTGTTCTTCTTAATTCTTCCAGGTAAAATAAGATAATTTACTGGGAAAAAACCCACCGCAACAACTTGCTTCCCGATTCCCCGCTCTCTAGTTGCACTGTTTTCCAGCTGTATGCTGCATTATTACTTCACATTTTACAGTCCTGCCCATCATTGTAAGATATGAGTCACAGCTTATACCTAGAAGTCCCTTAGCATAGCTAAAATAATGCTTTTATACATGATTTTCTAAGACATTTTTGTCTAGATTCCTATAAAAATAGCATTTTAAAATGCAAACCTTCTATAAATTAACATCTAGCTAACAGCTTATGCATAGATATGTTTAGAAATATTTCCTTGCTATTGAAAAAGAGGGCCAGATTTCCAATGAGACTCAACTAAATTCAATAAAGTTGTGGTGATATATACCAGTTAAGGACTCAAATAAGGAATTATTAAACCGGAATTTGTAACTGTACTCTTTAATAAGGGATTTAAAACTGCTTTGCACTCTGCCTTCATATGTCATTGAGATCTTAATGAATTGGTTGTGGAAGATCCACACATCACTCTTAGTTAGAATCCCCCTTCATGTTTGCCCAATCCATGTCCCGTAGCCTTAACTAAGGCAATGTCTGTGAGGGACATGTCTTGAAATTAAACTCCGCTCTTCAGAATAGCCCCGTAATCTCAAAGACAAACTTGGTAGTGAAAGGGATATTGATTCAGCTGAGTTAGTATTTTGCACTCTGAAATCTACTTTAACAAAAGAAAGATCAATAAATGACTTTCTTAGATTAGTCTATGTTTTTATTTAGCTGCCAGGCCATGTAGTTCATTTCCTAACGTGTTAATTTCTAACAGTGCAAAGGCAAAGATTCTCAACACCCCTTTACACTGAGACAACTCAAAGCTAAAGGGAGAAATAGTGCAAGCTGCATACCAGTGCAAGCCTGGAGGCAGCCAGAGAACAGCATGTATGTATGTATGAATGTATATCAGACAATAATGACTAACAGAACAAGCAGATTCTTACTGCAGCTCCTTGAACTCCTATATCTGGGTTATGTTCCCATTTAGGACAGTCCTGGAGTACCCAGACCCCTTGCTTGGTTTCGCTACACCTTTTAAAAAAGCTGAGAAAAGCCATAATGGGTGAAACTAGCTGGATGATGGAGAGGCATGCTTTATCTGTGCATGGCCTTCCTCGTGGCAGTGTCCACCTTCCCCACCTCTGGAGAGCTGCCAGTTCATAGTGTCCCAGCAGCTGGAGCTCTGCTGGAGTTAAACACCATTCTGAGAGTTTCTCCCATTAAATGCCCCAATTTTTATCTATCTGATGTAAATTTAAGTAATTAGCTCTGTGATCCAGTTCCTGTATTAATCCCAGGCCATTTTCAGAGGAATACAGTGTGTGTGGGGCAACAGATTCAGCAAAACATACTAATGAAATGAATCTGGAGCTTGATTTTCAATGAAAGGTTTAAAAAAAACAAACAAAAATTTCACAGAAAGATCAGAAATATAATAGCATTAACCCTGGACCAAGAAAAGTGATAGATCCTAAAGTGATTGTGTATTCAAGCAAAGAAATGTCATGTCAAAAAATTATCCACACTTTGAAAATCATTTAGTAAAGGAACTCAAGCTGTGCAGCCCTGCTGCAGTCACGTTACTAATGGGAGGTAAAGGCAATAATTGTCTAGGATTTCCTGCCATGTCATTGCCTCTTTGCTGACCCACAAAATCCAAAATGCCAGTGTCTCCAGGAGGGAAACAAGTGCCTATAACAAGATCCTCAAGTGGCGGTAGACCAGGAGAACACTGTGAGTACAGCACAACCTGACCAGTCATTAAAGATTTGGTCCAAGAAAATGTGGGTTTTTTTTCCAGAAAATTATTCAGGTTTTATGATTCTATTCTATGAATGAAAATCACAGTTATTTGAGGCAGAAAGAAAATTCATCAGTGCCTTCTGTGAAGGTTGTTCTTTTTGAAAGGCAGAGGTGTTATTCTAAAGATTTTAATGGGAAAATGTGTTATTCTAGTTATCTGACTTCCCACATGACAAATATCACTTTATAACTCATGCACTTAAGCTTGATAATTTGTGGTTGTACTAGAGCACCTCCTAGTGCTAAGGAAAGACTAGTGGGAAGACCTCCATTCTTGATGGGAAATTTGAAGTGATGGAGATGAGGAGAGGCTAAGAGGGCTTCACTTGCTTAACCTGGAAAGAGAAAGCTTATGGAGGTCTTCCAATGTATAGAAATATCTTGTGTGAGAGTAAAGAAGACAGAGCTGGACCTTTCTTAGTGGTGCCCAGTGACAGGACAACAGGCAGAGGGCACAAATTCAAATACAGAAAATGCCATTTAAAGGCATGAAAAAATATTTTTACTGTATGGGTGTTCAAATACTAAACAGATTGCCCAGAGAGACTGCAGAATCCCTGTCCTTGGAAATATTCAAGTCCCAGCTGGTCACAGCCCTGAACAACCTCCTGTAGATGACTCTTCTTTGAGTAGGGGGGTTGGACAAGATGATCTCCAGCAGCCCCTTCCAACCTCAACCGTCTTGTGTTCCCATGATCAACCACTTCTTCCTGTAATCTAATAACTAACAGCAAATAACAGTTAATTACCCTCCAGAGTAAAAATCTGCATTTATTTCCTATGTAATTTTATCTTCCATCTCTAGCTGTTGGATCTTGGCTCGTGTCTCGCCACTTGATTAAAGAGCTCTCTTCTAGCTGCTCTTTAGGAAGTCTCAGATCAAGCCACCTGTTAACCTTCTTTTTGATGAACCAAAGGGTATTTCCACAAATAAATACTCCATGCTCTCTGTTAAAATGGAAATTGAGCCTTTAATCTAGTCAATTTGCAGGCATGGGTACTTTACTGTCCAATTGAAATCTGTACAGATTCTGACTGTTTGAACTCACATTGCTCATTGTCTATTACAACTTGTAATGAGTCAAGAAAATAAAATGTAAAAAACAAATCCCTAAGACCACAAAACACCCCTCCCAGCCAAAAATGTCCCCCAACTCCAAATATGACCTAGCAATTTTAAGGGCTAAGGCACAGAATCTACCCAATTCATCTTTTTATTTTTTTTTTTATTTTTTGGTAAGGAGTATATTTGGATTATTAGTGGCTATCTAAAATACTGCAAATAGACAATAATAAAAGATATACCCAGTTTAATGGGATTAAGATTTGATCAAAACTCAAAGAAGAATTTGCAATTGCGGGCAAATTGATTTCCCGTGTTACACTGGAAACACACTGCAGTAAGTCTACTGAAATCAGTGGTGCTATGCAGCTTGAAAACTTGAAGAATTCGGCAATGCATCAAGCCCAGTAGATGACAAGAAGAAAGATCCAGAAACAAGGAGATTCCTTTAGGCTCTGTGTTAAGTTTATCTCCCCATTTCCATAAGACAGGCTTATTGCTGGGTTCTTGTTGTGTTTAAAGGGCTCTGGTGATAAGTATTAATAAAGTCAGAGAAAAAAAAACCATTGAAAATTTATTTCCTTTTAGCTGTAAACTGTATTTAATTAATGTCCATAGCAATGGGCTTATTCATGGCAAATCTTGAATGCAATGTTAAACAATTTCAGCTTTGAGGCGGTGCAGGAGCTTGGGTGTCAGAGCTTCTGAGTTCACTCCTACCTTCCACAGCCAAATTGCTCGAAGTCCATCTTATGCTCTGAAGTTTGAGGACTCATGCCATGAACAATAAATACTACTCATCAAAGCAAAGTTTAATCACTTTCCTCCATCAAATTTTCCATCATTTCTATCTTATTTTTTATTTCTTCTACTATTCTTACTTCACATAATCTCCGACATAACACAAGAGTAACAATGAACAATTCAGTGGGATATAATAACCTTGCTCCCTATGCCAGGAACAGTGGTTTTTTTGTTTCTGCTGCTGCTGCTCTTTATCATTCCAATATGATAGAAGGGAGTTTTGTTTATTTATTTGCTATTGTTCCTACACCTGTCTACTCCTCTCTGAAAATAGTTTGCTGTTGTTTTCTTACTTTCTTTGTATAAAAAAAACAAGTTCAAACAGATTACCTTTCCAAAAAGGATAGAAGATATAAAAGTACAGCTGCTTAAGCAATTAGTGGAGCAGCATGACATTTGAAAGCCTAGAGCTATTGGAAACTCACCTGGCTTCAGATGCCATTGTAAACTCACAGTTTGGTTCGGGTCACTGCAAGGGATAGGAAACATTGGAGCAGAACCAAACTTCTGGCAAGCTTCTCTCTTTTACAGGAACCACTTTTAAGCCCTACATACTTAAAATCCAGCTATTCAAACATTTAGGGTGGGATTCAGCTCCAGGCTAAGAAATATAAGTTTAAGTGTCTACGTGTCGCTCTCTAAACATTGACAAGGTATGTATGCTTGCATCACTGTTGAAGAAGATTAAGACAATACAACAGCCTAGAAAGGTAAATATTCATCTGACTTGTCAGTGTGTGTCTAGTTTTAGGTGAGCTGAACTGCAGAGGGTATTTGGGAGATGGTAGTTAGAGACTAAATTGGATCACCCTAGGACATTTTAAATGGCATCAAACCTTCATGTTTGGGGAGCTGAACCTCTTTGTTTGTTTATTTGTTTGTTTGTTTCCTGGAACCAGTCTTTCCATGTTCCACTTGTGTGGGATTTTCCTAAATATTTGGTATTAGCCTTAATCCTATTTTACCTTGCACATCAGCAAGATCAGAAGTATCCAATGCTGAGCACCACAGAGAATCTCACCCAAATTTTATTATAATAGATTCTCAAAGCCTTCTCAGTTAAAGAAGCATACTCACATGATAAAGATTGTTATCTTCCCCAATCACTTTGTTTCCTTCACTGGTGACTTTAGCTTGCTTATCTAATTCCAAGTAAGATAATAAGCAAAGTCCACAACTGAAAACTTAACAAATCTCATCATAAATCAATAAAGAAACTTTTGGAAGGAAAGAGGCACCCTTGTTTTCATTTTACAGAGAGAGGAAAAGGTCAGAGAACAATTAATGAGCAGTGATACTTAGGAGGTTTCCAGTTTAGCCAGGAACTGAATCTAGTCCCTTGAAACCTGGTTTCCTGCCTCAGCCACCAACCTCTGTACTTCCTCAGACCTCTGCTCACTTTCTTAGCAATAACAACAATTAGGAAAAGCACAGAAATCACTTAATTAATCTCCATATAACTTGTTGTTGAGGAGGATACGGGGGAGAAGAAATGAGAAAAGAAAGAGCATAAGTGAAGGAAAGAAAAGCACAATAGCTAAAAGTTTCAGGCAGTGGTCTAAGCTCTGGGGAACACAGGTTAAGTCACTGCTTGGCCTAATTTACAGTAACTTGAGGTGAAAAACTCTTCAGGCAAAGCAAATATCTGTGAATCTGACCTCCTCTGCTTTCAGGACAAACACACTTGTATTTGGGGAAAATCTTCTGCAAAAATGTGGTTCTCATCCCAGTGCAGAGTAAAAAGAAAGAAGGAGGTGACAGGGGACCTCAAATAGTTTTTGTAGCACGAAATTGTCATCTTCCAATCTCATCATCAGTGATGTGCTCTGTTACCAAAGAAAGGATGAGTTTGCAGCAGCTCCCACATGTACTTATTCTGAAGCTTGTACTAGGTCATCTGCTGCTCTCAGCCGCGGATACATTTTGCAGTGACAGCCAAACACAGGTCATTTGTCAGAGCACAATGGGGGTGGGGTGATTACTGAGCTTTGATTGCTACTGTAATACAAATAAAGAATATTAATAAGCTAAATTACATTCTGAGTCCTTTTACCGTACTTTGCAAGAAAAAAAGAAAAGCCCACTAGATTGTGGAGGCATTTCACTAATGGTTAATGAATATTTATTATTTTTGAAGAAGAAGAATAAAACTATGTCAGGATGTTGCATGGCCCTCAGTGTATAAATGATTTACCCTTGCATTTTTCTTCCCATGAACTGCCTCCATCAAGGTCTGGAAGAAATATTCCTTCTTTTTATTCAGGCTGCATAGATGCTATGCATTCTCTTTGGAAAGGTGTGGGAGAAAGCACAACATTTCTAAACCCTGTTATAAAGCTGGTGAAAAATCCCAAAGGTCCCACTCTGTATTTGCACCATTTGAGGGCACTTGAAGGCAAAGGTGGCATTCCCAGTGATTCATCAGATCTATAGGTAAGTAGAGGCAAAAAGATCTTTGGGCTATAAGCAGGTTCAGGAATAATCCCCAAAAAGTTATCAAATGACGACATCTCTCCAGAACTCTCTCCTATAAATATTTTAGCAGAACAGGAAGAGTTGGAGACCCTTGATACCTTTTCTTGGAACTAATAAACTGTCAAAAGACTTTTTTTCCCCTTTACTAGAAATTAGGTTTCCAACTTCCAGTGACTTAATCTTTCCTGAGAACAGTCTTTTCTTACTGTGTCTGGTCTGTCTCCTTGCATCGGATTTAAGACCTAATGATTTTGGGGAAAAAAAGTAACCCAAAAAAACGATGAAAAGGAGAGCCTGTACTTGTGACAGAAGTATTTGTTTAAGCTCCATTTTCAGGTTTTGCATAGAAAGAACTAACTTAGAGTCAGATGCTTTGCGTTAGTTTTCCATGGTCTAAGTGGAAGGTAAATATAGCCCTTAGTATTTTTGTGCATGCTTGTGTTCTCGTCAACTTGCCTTTGTCTTAAAGGCAGAATAGACGTGAGACTCGCAAAAGGTCCATTTTGCTATTGATCACACATTTTTTAATCTTCCCTTTTTTAAGAGTTCATAAAAGGTTAGTGCTTTATTTTCCCAGTCTACTTTAAAGTTGTCTGTAGAAAAAGTTGATTTTTTCCCTACTTGGGATTTCCAGGGACAGGTTGAGATTTCTTTAATTAAAGGAAGTAGACAGAACTAAATTTCCCAAGTTTTACCTTTCATAAACACCAGTTTATTAGATACTTCCAAACAATGACTCTTTGGTGTGTATCTCAACATTTTACTTTTCTATATAACTGCCTCATGCAGTCATGTCTATGATCCCTAAGTAGCAGCAATTTCCCTTTGCACATACCCCTTTGTATAAATGAAATCACCCAACATGATAACCCCAAGCAGTGAAAGAACAAAGCCCAAGATGAAGTGAATAAGTGATGTGACTAGTGGTGTAACATATAAAGATAAAGGAGGTGGATCTACAGTATGCAGATGTTCCAGGGGAGGTTGAAAATTCTCTTCAGTAACCTGAAGTTAAGTCATGTAGTAGAAACACATGATTTAACATCATTTTCCTACTGTGAGACCCTTCTGAGCACCTACTTCTTATGTGTTGGGTAGTCAGACTGGATATCCAGCTCTGTCCAGGGACTGACTGTATCCAGTACCCACTCTGACACTGCAGCTGTGATTCCTGGGGATCTACAGATTTGGCCCTAACACTTGCTATGTAATTATTCTTCATGGGCACTTCCTGATTTTGCTCCAAAGGATTACTTACATGACCAGGTAAGTGCTGGCTGCAAAAAATTTTGACAGCTAAGATCACAAGAAGAGATTTTTAAGGATGACACCTTTGCCATCTGATGGCATTAGACAACTTTTAATGCACTCACAGGAATTTTATTTATTTTCAAAGTCTTATATGACTGGTCAGACATGAAGAGTTGTATTGTACATGAAAGCATCCAACTTCTAGTATTCTAGTGCACCCTTACTCTGTAAGGCCCAGTCCCAAAGATTTACTGAGGCTGACAGTTTGTGTTATGTACTGTAACATCCCTGGGTGTGTTATATGGGCACAGGACAAAACATCAGTTCCAAGACACTCCAGTATGTATTTTCTTAACAGAAGCACATCTTATGCAAAAATAAGAGATTTCTGCAGTTTAGAAACTTTCCTACTGGCCCACATATATCTGCGACCGTATCAGTTTTAGTGGGCATTGTAAGAAACTCACCAGTTTTTCATTTAAATTTTTATGATCCTGAATCAGCTTCAATTCGCCTCTACTTCTTGCCTTCCTCTCCTCGCCCCCCAAAAAACCCACCAAACAAATGATCTCCTCCCATCACAGCTCAACACTGAAGGCATTTGTTGAAAATATGTCTAAAGTCTCTCTGTAGTCCATGGAACTTTAGCACGTGTTTAACTGCTGTACCAGATTGCATTGTATGGATCTGATCCAAAGCCTATTGATGTCAAAGGAAGAAAAAATGCCCATTGACTTCAGTTAGATTTCGATAAGGCTTTTTTAATGGAAAACGATTGTGCACTTATACTTTTAAACATTCATGATGAAAAGCATCAGCAAATAAAAATTTATGAATAGACTCCCACTAAACAAAAGTGTCAGCATCTGAAATACTAGGGCAGATGGGCTTTCAAGATCTGTCACTCCATCAGCATTGTACAGTTTAAAGGCACCACATGTACTCAGTCTTCTGAGAGGGTGTGTGGACAAGAAACGGTTCTGATTCATTATTTTTCTAGCAAGAGAGATTTGATCTTGGAGCCAGAAGATGTCTGGGACCTTTTGCACAATGTTTTGTGTTCAACATTATTGCATTGATGTAATCCTTGTCAACTTTCTGAAAGAAGATTTTCTACCTTTAATGTACCATGCATTTCTGTTTAAAAACAAGAAAATCCCTAGTTAAAATTCCACCATACTTTAAGATAAAAATAATATATTTGCTAATAATGCTTATTTCCCATATATGGTTTTAATTTCTTTGTATTTAAATAAATTTCAAAGAGTTTTAGGATAGAGGTCCTCATTTTCCAAATCAGCAGAACATAAGGTTTGTCAGTAGAAGAACTGGGAATGGAAGATGGTTAGCTTGAGCTTCGTACCCCAGACTCCTGGGTTTATTGTATTTAGCACACTAAGGCTTGGCTTTTTCTCATCTGATTTTAAATATAACTGAAATGCCCAATTTGGGAGTGCAGTCACTTAAGGTTGTTCCTGTGGGCAGCTCACCTAACCATAAGCATCCCTCCTGAAGTGGTTGTCTTTCTCCATCAACCATAAGCAATTGGTTTGCACCTTTGAGGCCTTAGCTAAGTGCTGAAAAATACACAGAATGAATATGGAGCTAAGTATTTGCAGTATGTACTTTAAGGATAAGAATGTCCATAAGAAAAAAGGATCACCTTCACTAATAATACCTGCAAAGCAAACACCAAGAGTTTTGGGAAGGACAGGACTCATAGGCTGGGAAGCCAATTTCACTGATGGAAGCCATCTTCAAAACTATGGGGCTAGGGAGCAACTTAGAAAATTTCTAAACATTGTTAGAAATATTATTTTTCAACCCACCAGATAAAGAATTTTATTTGACTTGTATTTCCATGGACAGAAACACTTTCATATACCCGAGTTTCATACTAGCAGTTACCTAACAAAAATCTAGACTTGTGGAGAGTTTGTTACCTATGCTGGTTTGACCTCTTTTTCATTTATTTTTTTTCTTGTTGATCGTTGCTGTTTACAATAATTTTAGAACAACTCTGATAAATTCTAGGAAGTTAAAGATGATACAGGATAGTCTTATTTTAATACAGCAGAAATATTAAAGAAAGTAACTGCATCTTAATGATATATGAATTTATTCAATGCCTACGTAATATGATAATTAAAAAGACAGAATTAGAAGAGTGTGTGCAACAGTCCCTGAAAGATTTTGTTAAAGTGGTGTGGTGACATTTATAGCTATAATTATTGCAGATGAAGTTGAAAGAAATGAATAATTGTTGAAAACAATATTTAAGTCTTTTAAGCAATTTTATATAGCTAAAAAGTGGAAAACCATGTCGATCAGAGTTAAAGTTTCTGTAGAATTGTTTGATATACATCTGCATTTAGTACTAGAGAGTGTATGAACTGCTATAATATCCTCATTTGCTCATAATTTTAATTATATTCTTTTTCTGATTTATTTAATTCAATTTTTTTGTTATTTTTGTCCTGATGTCTGTGCCATGTTACTTGTTTTATCATTCTTTAAATTAATCAAAGGAGCTGTTTCTGACTAAATACACACATATATGGATCACTTCTCTCTTTATAAGACAAGGTAAGTTTTTAAATTCACTACAATATAAAATGTTAGATTTTACTATACATTATAAACCACTCTTTGGAACATAACATAATCTTGAACTCCCTTTAGCAGTTTCCAACATCCACATCAATCTTGTATCATAAAAAATATGACGGAATCAATATTGTGATGGTAAACAGTAAAAAATTGCTTTTGTGTGGATTCAGTAGAAATCACAAGTGGTCTGATTCAGCTTGGGGACATTGGAACCAGCTTCTCAAAATGAACAGGCTTTCAAAAATAAAACAAAGTTTGTGTTAGGTGGAAGTGGGTTTATTTCATTCTTTGTTACTAAACCAAACTTTTTATTCTCTTGCCCTTATAAAGTCTCCCCTACTGAATCAAGATAATTTTTTCTGCTAATTGGATTCATTTGGTATTGTAACTGATACACTACAGCTAATCTCCCAGCATAACACAAAATATCCTATCAGTATTCTATATGGAGACCCTTTGTATGGGTTTTGCAAAATCTTCTGACAAATATTGACATCCACTATGGCCAAAATACAAATGAGTGGCTTTCCTCTCTGAAACTGATAAACGACAATATTTTTGGAATATGGGATAGGACTCTTCCACTACTGATGTACTGGAAAATTGTTACTAAACAAGATTACCTATTAGCTATACTGAAAAGGCAAAATTAATATTAGTTCCAGGAATTATATAAGAAACGTATTCAAGACAGTTTAATGATAGACCAATGCAACATTGTGAACAACCATGCTTGCTGTCCATGATCTATGATAAATACTTGCAAAATGCTGGATCACATGCTGAGTGAAAGTTCCTAATACTTTCTGGGGTGCTTTAGGCAGCAAATAGGCATATGCTCGTGGACATCAGGAGAGTGGTGGCAATGGAAATAGATTGTACAGAACAGACTAAAGGCAAAAGATATCTTTTGTGCTTAGATATTTACGTTTTGCTGTTTGAAACCCCTCCAAAAGAAAAATTCTTTCTTCCTGTCATGGAACCAATAAAAAACTTTGGCTGCAGAAGTGAAAATGCAGTATCCACAGCTCAGTGTAAGGAAAGCTAGAGATGAGAAATGATACTCTCTGTGCGCTGGCTCCAGATTCCTCTCTCTGAAGACACTGGAAGTGGCTCTGATCCCCAGATCTGTGCTGAGCTGTCAGGACAAAGACAATATGCAGAAATGGGGCTATTCTAGTGATACAGCCACTTGCATCTGCGGGGAAACCTCAGTCTTTTGAATGTTGTGTTGTCCATGCGCTCTTAAAAGTGTCAGTCAGTGGTATAGATCTAGCCAGACTACACACTGGGTGACAGCGCAAGCCTGATTTTTTTAAAAAAATAAATGCACAGAGCAAACACATAGTGCAGAATTAATCTCTTTTACTTCTAGCTTTCAAAAAGTGATCTGTCTAGTGTAATTTAGTCCTCTAATTGCTTTCTAAAGTTAATAGAGAGAGAAAACATATTGACATTTCCTATGTGACTCAGGACACGTTATGCAATATGAGCTTGGTTGAAAATGCTAGTTCAGGTATTTTCTGTTCAAATGACATTAGGGTATCTTTATTCAAACAGAGACGATATGTAGCAAACCCTTGTGTTTATTCTCTGAATGATTTACCATACTTAATTCGTGCTGCTTCTGTTTTGCTTCTAAGTTATTTAAGGTGAATTCATCTTCCCTAATTTAGATGTCTCATACCTACAGCTGAACTAGATGTCCAGACTACATTTACTGTTTGCACACAAAACCACACTTTTGGAGCATGTTTATATGATGAAAATAAACTGCTCCCTAAAAACAACAGTTCCTCCTCACCTGCTAAAAATGAGCATTAATGTATATCTCGGATAGATGGCTAAAGTTAGATGAGATTAAGCCTTCCCTTTAAGTTTGCCCTGTGCAATGGTCTAGCTATTGTACCTCATGAACTGCTGACTTGGCTCATAACTTGGGTGACCAGCAGTAGAAAAGAAGGGAAAATGAAAACGTTACTGAAGTCACTAAAGGATGACAGAAATAAATTATATTACTTGCTTTTTAATAATGAGTGGCATTACTTGCTGACTCTTACTATGTCTTTTTTAAGAATCAGTACAGCGTCATTTTTAATTCTCTTCTTTCATATCACAGTTAACCTATGTGCAAACAAGGACTAATCCAAAACTCTACAGAGACCTCATAGTTATTTCACTGTTTGCATAGTCATGACAGCTTGTGCTCTGGGACTTGGGTATTAGCAAGGTTAAGACAGTCTTTTTTTCCAAGGGTAAATGTGGATGCCAGCAGCATGGAATCTCAGAAGATTCAAAAGAAGTCTGTAATGATGACAAAATGAAGGCACCTTGGACTAATATATTCCAGACAATTAGCATTGTTTAGAGACCTGAGGAAACGGTTGCTTTATTGTGCTGATCTTAGATGGACTGGTGGATCTCCAAATCTGGAATGGATATAGAAGGCTTGCAAACTTTTTTAAAGTGTGAACAAGGGGTATTTATACTAGAATTTTGAGTTAGGTTTCCTATGAAATGTAAATGCACCTGTAGAAAATTCCCTTAGAGGTAGAAAAAAGTAGTTACCTGTCCCTAAAAAGTTGCTTAAATTTGATGAGGTTAATAGCTTTTAAAAGTGCTTATTGACTATGTAAGGCTCATAAATTATTAAACATGATGCTTAACTTTTAGGAGGATATGGCTGACTGAATTAAATAACACCCATTGTTGTGATGAAGATACATCAGAAGGTTTTGTCATTAATTCATAGAGACCACGGTTGCTGAGTAGACACAATGAAAAGCAAATTAATATTCTGACATTAGGCTATAGTCTTTCAAAGTCCTACAGACAGCCTTAAGTTTACATGCTAGGATCCACCATAACACCAAGTGTGCTAAGCCAGTGGGGAATATTCATAATGAAGCTAAACACCTGGAGAAATCTTTACCACAGATGAGAATTTGAAATTGTAATTGCTTACTCGTGCATAATTTGATTGTTGTGATCCGTGACAATTGACAGCATTTTATCAGGCAAGAAAATGTATGGTCCCTGCTTCCAGAAGGCCTTGTAGGTTGGGTGGGTCCCACATGAATCTCCCAATTGTGTTTAGCTGTGTCAGAGAGAGATACACACCATTGTGGTTTTCACCATGAATTTCTGTGGGATCAGGGCTGCAGCACTGGAGAAGAGAGATTCCAGTGACAAGAGAGGAGACAATGATGAGGTAAAAAAGAAAGGTGCCTGTGGAAATGCAGAGCTCCTCGAATAGGGCATGCACACATCTCTGTGCTCAGTAATCTTCCAAAAAGTACAAGCTCAGCCATGTTTTATGGAAGCTGCTGAGGTGATTTCAATTTGCTTTTGGGTGTGGAAGAATAGATTAATTCCATGAGGTTTATACGCTGCAACAGTTAATGAAATAGTTCTTGCAAACACGGATGGTCAGTAAAGAAAGAGCTTGTAAAAAAAACCCTTTCAAATCCAAAGAGCATGAAAAATAGAGCCTCGTGACAAAAGGAGAAAAAATAAAGTTTCTCTGTAAGTGAAATACATGCAGGTACTACTGCAAAGGAATTTAAATGTGTATATAATGAGTAGCTACACATGCACAAAAGCAGCTGTCACACGCTATAGTATGCATAAAAGCTCCAAGTTGCACAGTATGAGGAATAGTTGCTTCTGGATCAGCGCACAGTCATTTAGTAGTCCTATCAAGCTGACAGTGAATGTACCGGGCCTGATACACATGACTGCCCAAGAAGAGTGTCTCTGGATGTCAGCCTTGTGTATGTCAATGAAACAAGAGTAGAGCAGAATCAAAACAAGTTAACAAACCAGCAGCAAGCTTGTTTCTGCTGCAATAACAGAACCATAGGCTAACTGAAGCTTTTTTTTTAAAACTTGTAAGGCTGTGTCGGTGACCTCAGAATCACTGACCCACAGATGCTGGATACAGTGAGCATGAAAGGGTTTTTTTTTCCCTCTTTATTCTTTTTTTCTGTTTTAATTTCTAGGTATCTAGCACTCCATTCTGAAGCAACTGAAACACTGGCTATTGTTCTGCCTGAACCCTCCTGATAAATCCTTCTTTGTTTGCTTATGTTGGTTAAACACCATTCAAGATCTGCTCTAATGAGCATTGTGGGGTAGTCACTTCTGATCATTTTAATGGTCTTTTTGAAGACTTTGATTCATTTTATGCTTTTAATGTTCTGTATCTACCAAAAGATCAATTGTCTGCAATACCCTGGTTGTTTGATACCTATCAGATACTATCACTGTAAACAGAAATAATCATTGGACCATTTTCATGACAGTCTGGAGAGTTAGTGTTTAGTTTAGATTGATTAGCAGATAAATTCTTTCTGGAAAGGAATATGAACAGGTCACTTTAGGGAAAATGGGCTATGAGTTTCTTCATTGGTGGCTACCACTATGAACAACCTACCACCACAGCAAGGTGGTAACCTAAGCTTGTCATCTGGTAGGCTATTTGGCTGGAAGCAACTTCCTTTGAGAAACTGATAGTTGGGAATTTAATATTTCCCATATAATTTTCTAAACAAATAATTTCATTTTCAGGGTTGACAGCTGTAATTATGCCTGGAGTAGAGGTACCTGAACCAGCTGTAAATAAATGTTTTAATATCGGGTTCAGCACGGACTAACTGCTCAGAGATCTGGACTTTGTGGGCATTGCAGCCAGCCCACAATGAGTTCTGCAACTGCAGAACTGTTGAGAGCATCAGGTTAGCCACTTCAAAGCTACGTCAAGGATTGAATTGCAAGTGCCACAGTGACCTCTAATTCAACTGTTATGTATTTCTAATGTTTTTCTCTCGTAAGAATATGCTTTCCCCCTATTCACTGCCAAAATGCTCACAGACCTCCCAGAAGCTCATTGCAAAAGTCAGGATTTTTCAAATCAAGCCCTGTTTTTGAATATTAATTAAATGCTTGTAAGCTCAGAGTGGAAAGTCACCAAAACCTGAAGTTCTAACAATACAGACATTGGTACATCCTCCTCTATATCCAGCTTCAATGTATTTTAGAGAGGGCAAGCTAATTAATACAGAATGTGTTGTGCACGTATAGTTTTAATGTTGAAAGCACACAGGAAATGCACAGGGCACCTTGCTCTTATGGGAATCACTTTGCTTTAAAGGTCTATTGAATAGTTTAAGACAAAAAGAATTCTTGTAAGTTCAGACTGGTAGACACAATCACAAATACATCTCCACATCTGCTCCATTTTCACAACTGAATTAAGGAACATTTTCCCCCCAATGAGTTTAATTAACTTTAAGAACAAGCTAAATTAGTTTAAAAGGCAATTAAAATGCAAGCGTATAAATTGTAATTAAAACTGCATGCTGTTTATAGATATTTTTTCTAAATATTTAAAGAAGATATTTTCCAAGTGAAAAAACAGAAGTTCTACAGTCAGTGAATAATTCAGTTCATGAAAATATGACAAGTTTTTCTTACACATGTAGAATTATTTTAAAAAATCTAATTCGTTAGAAATTAATATTACAGAATATTATACCACTGTCTCATTGGAAAATGATGATAATTTGCTTCACAGTGGTGGTTTTGTTTTATGGTGAGATGAGATTGGTTCTGCTATTTTATTGATTGTGAGATTATCAGATTTATTTGGAGCTGTTAGGTATATCTAGCTCAGTTTTGCCTGAACTTTTCTCACTGCATGTGATGTGGTCAGCTTTTTGCACTGGGCACTTCTCTTTTTCTTCCATATCTTCTTTCCCTCCATGCATGTTCATTATCTGGAGTGGGTGCCTTTATTGGTAGCATCCTCAAAACTGTATATTTAACCCAACCAGCTTTTAAGAGGTACTTTTTCTCTCTTCTGTTCCCTTTGAGCAACATAGATGATGTGAATGGAGCACAGCACACATTGGCCCTGTCCTCCAAAATGGTCATCACTGTTTCCTTCCTAACTCTAGACCTCACATATTCAAGTCACACACCCTGTGACCACAGGTGAATTACTTCACCTCTGTGTGTCCATCTTCTCTTCTGCCCAAACACTTTTTGTCGAGTTGGCAATTGCCTCTCACTGTTTGGAGTATTTCTAGGAAAATCAAGGTCTCGTCTCAGTTGGTGGCATCAGGTACAACGGCCAGAAATTACTACAAGTGGCAAAAATACTGTGAGGGCGAGTATACATCCGACAGAACATGAATAATTGCATGAACATCCATGGTAAAAATATGACACTCTGGAGATTTATAAACATTTTCCTCAGACATCACATAAGCTGAAGGGCTGTCTTTGAGTGAGTAATGGTGATCACATACTGTTGCAAACTAAAACACTATGTTGCTTTTTCCCTTGCAGCTTAATTTTGATCCTATCCAAGTCAAAAGGAAAATTCCTATTGAATATATTGCAGATAGGATACAAATGTCACAAAAAAGGGTTCACAAGTGTTGTTCTTCAGCTATACCATAAATAAATGAAATACATGTCTAATAATGACTATATACAAATCTGGGTTTGAATTCCAAAAATTAGTACGCATAACTGAAGTCTGATTTGGTTTTGGTTTTGGTTTTATGTTTTGAAATTAAAAATGTTATTAAGCAGTCTCACCTAAACCTAGAGAAACTACTGAAATAGATTTCTGACTGCAATAAGCTATATTTGGCCAAACCCATTTTGATGCTAGAACGGGATTTTTATTGAAGATCAGAAATTCAAGTTGCAAAAGTACACTTAAAATATCTATATCACAGTTCCCAATTTTTACAGCTTTAAGTTAGTAAAGTTCTTGAAAGTGTAGGAGTTCTAAAGGACTTGAGACATCTTAAAAATCTGTCAGTTGTTAGCTTCAAAAAGAAAGATACATGAATATAAAGAATAAGATAACAGCACAAAAGGTCTTTGTAACTGCCAATGAAACAAAACTGCATATTTCATCAGAGATATAAATGTTACAGTTTTAAATAAAAATGGATAGAAAATGCACGAATTGTTCTTTCTCTCTTCAAATTGGTGGATTTGAAGGGGTTAGCCTTGTTTCTAACTCAGAAGAAGCTTTATTGTTTGTCTTACATGATCAAAAAAAGAAAAAACCATTCAGGTGGAAAGACGTCTACTGTGTATAATATGAATAGCTGGATTTTTCAGCTCAACCCTTATTCATAGCAGGAATGCTTCATAAGAAGCTTATGAATTTCTATTTTAATCCAACAGCCAATTTCCATTTGCAACTATTTGCGAAATAACACAAGAATTCCACTAGAGAGTGGAATCTGGTTCAAAGAAATCCTAAATATGCCAAACTAATTGTTACTGGGTTCTGATTTGAGTCACACCTGCAGTTTGTGGAACTCTTCATCAAGAAGAATGTTGAATCTGGTCCATCTTTAAGTAAAGCCAATCACTCAGGGCACACACACCGACCACCAGGAAGGAAAAGTGCTAATTGCATTAGCTTGTTGACAAGTAACAGGACATGTGAAGAGAATCAAGCATGTCTCAGCTGCCATGCCCTAGGGAAAACCCAATGTAGATTCAAGAAATAATGAAGCAATGCCAACATCATTACATATGCAATGACAAAAGAGGAAAGAGGTCTTCTGCTTTAGGGAATCATGCTATTTACTATTGGGGTAGAACTATAATCCTGCTTAATATCCATTTTTTTTTGTTTACTGCATATTTGGACAGAAGTATTATTGAGAGGGTAACTGGCCTTTTGTGAAGCATCAGATATTGGCTATTTTCCAGAATAGTTAAATTAATAGACTGGATCACTTGTAATATTTTTCCTGTAAACAATGCATCTTACATCATTAATTACCATACTTAAATTAACAATAACATATTGCTTTTTTTTTTATCATTAGTTATTATATTTGGGGAAAGCCTTTGGAATATCTTCTAAGTTTCATATCAGGAAGTTTGTGAAGATTGAAATGATGTTTCCCTGTGTGGTTTACTGAAAAAGCTATTTTTTGCATTAAAGGCCAGTTGTGAAATCTAGAGAATAAAAGAAAAAAAAGGAAAAACAGGGTGAAGAATTTTTCAGAAAAATATATTAATTTTGTATCTATGATGAAATGCAAAAGCAGGCAAATTTTTGACAGCTTCAGCATTATTTTCTTCCTTTTGCTTATTAATTTCTTGGATCCTGGGATATCTGTCTAAACTTCATCCATTTATCGAGGACCTGAATGGAAAATAAGGATGAAGGAACAGGTCTATATTTCCAAGATGTCAAATGTTCCAAAGTTGTCCCCTCTAGCTGTCAGAATCTCTTTGCTTGGAGAGCATATTTATTTTTTTTTCACAGTGATCTTGTAGTTATGAAAATAAAAATGTCCCCTCAACCTTCATCTGACAAAGTGAAAGTTTTGACAAAGACCTCCAAAAAGTGACATGAGAACACCTCTATAATAGTAAGCATGTATCCGCTCATAATTGAGAGAAAACCTTCATTTATTCAGAGCCTTATTTAGAATCTCATTATCTTCTTCTAGCCTTTGATAATAGGGTCATGGGTTTATAGAATACACTTTGAGTTTTAAAGTAAAATGCAAATTAACAACATGCTTTCTCTCACCATTTATGTGAACTTTATGCCTACAAGCACACCATAGCTTCCTAATGACTACTGTTCAATGTCCATGAAAGTTTTCATCCTGTATGAGTGTAGAGAGTTGAAGCAAAAGACCTAAATGAAAGTCATTTAGTGGAAACAATCCCATTGATTCTGTGAACTTCAGGAGGGTGATCTTAAATCATCATATTTATGTACGGAATTTGCTGTGTATATACTGGAAAAGAGACTGCTGGCAATAGAAGACAAATTGGCTCACTATTGTAATGCTTTTTGTTAAATGAAAACCTTAGAGTGCCAATTATGCATAAGAAGTGTTTCTTCCCTTGCAAAGCTTTAATTTGTCAAGTGAAATGGTTTTTCAAAAATGAAAATAAATTTGCTTTTCATAGAGAAGCTTTGAACTCAGTGAGACCTAGAGAAGAGCTTATGTGCCAGAAACCTGTGTATTTTTTTCCAGCTGTTTCGGTTGGGGTGATAAGAAATATTATCTCTCAAGACTTATTTGAAGAGCAACCAGAATGTCATATAGTGGGAAACTAGGAATCTCTATCTATTTAGTTCTTTGAAGAGTAGATTACTTGCACTCTTCATGCACAGAGAGAAGATATATTTTACAATAAACAGCTCACTAATCTAGCGTGTCAGGATCCAATAGCTGGAAGCTGAAACTAGACAGATTCAGATTAGAAATAAGACATCTCTTTTTAACAGTTAAGAGAAATTGCATCAGCTTCCAAAGTGAGATAGGTATTTAAGATAGGAGGGTGAATCACACTTTGGAGATGCCTCTCTTTCTTTCGGCTGTTGAGAAACCCCAGATAACTAGGGTAGATGTCTAACTTTTAAATAGATAAAGCTACATGAGATACGTCTGAATTTATTAAAATCAAACAATATTCTGTGTATTTCCTTATTGTGTAACAGTCGCAGCAAACGGTGGTTTAGCTGTAGTACTTTGAAAAATTGCTCTGGAATATTTCAGTGCTTTTAAAAACTGAGACAATTTTGGAAGAATTAAATGTCCAAAGGTATTTAACTACATCTGTGTAATGAAATGCATTCAGTTAGAAATGGGGATTACAGTCCTTGTGATTTTTAAACGACTCTTCAGCTTACTTCTAGAACAGGGCAGATCAGATTTGCTAAATCAAATCATCCGAACGGTATCTGCATGACAGATTTCTAAGAGCATAAAATTGACAGAGAAGGGAGCATCAGTTATGCATTTAGTACAGATGTATTAATGATAATGATGGTCACATGACTGTCCGAATATGTACCATGGAGAGATTGTTCATGCCTAATAAATATATCTTAGCATACATAGCTAGTATGGGGCTGTGTTTTGGATTTGTGCTGAAAACAGTGTTGATAACACAGGGATGTTTCCGTTATCGCTGAGCAGTGCTTACAGAGAGTCAAGGCCTTTTCTGCTCCTCACACCATCTCACCAGTGAGTAGGCTGGAAGTGCACAAGAAGCTGGGAGGGGACACAGCCTGGACAGCTGACCCCAACTGACCAAAGGGATATTCCATACCACATGACGTCATGCTCAGAAAAGTAAAGTTAGGGGAAGAAGATGGAAGGGGGGAATATTTGGAGTGACGGTGTTTGTCTTCCCAAGTAACCGTTGTGTGTGATGGAGCCCTGCTTTCCTGGAGATGGCTGAAGACCTGCCTGCCTCTGGGAAGTAGTGAATGAATTCCTTGATTTGCTTTTGCTTTACCTATTAAACTGTCTTTATCTCAACCCATGTTTTTTCTCACTTCTACTCTTATACTCTCCCTCATCCCAGCAGAGAGGAGTGAGTGAGCGGCTGTGTGGTGTTTAGCTGTTGGCTGGGGTTAAACCACAACACATACTTTTTTTTTTCCTTTCAATGTATCATTTTCAGGGCATGAAAAAGGAGAAATGTCACTGGGGCTAAGCAAATATACGAATATGAACAATTGTGCAAGCCTGAAGACAAGTTCTCGCAGGGTTTGGATGATTTCTGGCCAGTAATTTTGAGTGAGACATAAGAAGTTCTATGTTTGGTTCCTAAAACAGGGGGGAAGTGTGTACACCTACATACGTTCTGTGATTGTTCTCTACATAGTTGACCCAAACCACCCACATATGTACAAAAGCATTTTAACCTCATTCTTATGCTAATGTCTTTCACATGAGACAGTCGTCGGTTATAACACAGAAATTATTTCACTATCCAGGTTTACAGTTCAGTTCCCTCTCTCCTAGAAGAGATTTTTTTAACAACCATGTTAAAAATCAGGCTCCTCACTATGTGCTGACTTCATGACTGTTCCTTCTGTAAATTCTGACAGTAAATTTTCTGTATTTATTGTATCAGGATGCCATGGGTAATGGTGCAAACTACATTTTTATTCACAAATAAATATGACTAAATGTGAGACATATGATTTTTTTTTTTTTTTACTACATAAATTTTGATATACTTTACTGTGGCAACTGAAATCACCTTTTGTGTCTGGTTCCCTGATACTTCAAGCTGCAAACCCTAGACAGACTCTGAGCCTTCCGTAGTCTCAGTTCTGCACTCAAGGAACAAAAATGTTAATCTGGTCATTTTAGGCTAGTTACTCTTCTAATAGTGAATGTCTCACAGATTGTTTAGTTAATATATCCCTTAAGAAGATTCTGGTTGCAGTTGTCTACAATGTAATTATAGAAAAGATTGTTTTAAGATTATTAGCAACTGGGATTCTCCAAAGACTTTTGAAGGTAACCTGCTTTTCAGAGAACAGGACTTCACAGCCATCTGAAAAATGGAAAGCCCTAAAGTCAACAGTTTATTTTTAATATTTAGGGCTGCAATACTAAGCAAAAAATATTCATTATGAGCAATAATGTATGCTAAAATAAGTCTTCAAAGCCTGCTAAGATACTGAAAGTACTTTATCTTTCAGCTACTTAATTCACCTAGCCAAAGCCACAGCAGTTGAATGATGCATGATTTGGAATAGTTTATTTCTGTACGATTTTGCAAACAGCCCTTACATTTACATTGAAGGTCTGATTATTAAAGCTTTGATGGATGTGGAAGGCTGCTTCTAGTAGAATCCTACCATCTCTGTAGTGAGAACCTGAGATGGATAAGGAGATGCTTCCATACAGTGAAGTGACAGTCACTTGCAGAAGTGGCAAGTCCCTTCCTCTTGCAGTAATTCTCAGGATAGGAATGGCAACAGCTTCCCTATGCTGCAAAAGCACTTTGAAGCATCCTATATGTATGTAAAGTATTCATATATAAGAAAACAGTACCCCTATGTTGTGTCACGTGGAAAAATTGCATATTTCGTTTTCTAAGAAAGAAAATATTTAATGAAAATGTATTAAAAGAGGTTTTCAATGGTCTGAATAAGGCACAAATCAAAGGGAACATCAAGATGTAATTACACACTTATGGAGAAGTCTACCATGAAAAAAGAGAGGTTTTGTTGTTTTTTTTTCCCCCTGAAAAATGAAAATGACAAGCTGAAATTATGAAGTATACTGTGCACAATCGAGTGTGAGGAAATATCAGCTCACGAATCATTAACAGCCCCAGTTTCATGAACAGAGCATTATCATCTCTGTCAGTCTGAACAATACAATTGTCAGCTGCCACCCTTTCTCAACTAGACAATTAAAAATTTCATATTGTGCAAAGTGAAAAAGTGAGATCAAACCCAGCAATCCTCTTGCCTAACAGATGCAAAAAGATCTTTCAGCCTGCCAAAGTGTGGTCTCTTCCAGGGAACACACAAGAAGATAGGTATTAATATTCAGGGAAGGGTCTGGGTAGAGATCTGAGCATGACCATGAGGACATCTGGGTGCTCTCTGTGCACGTGAGCCAGGTTATTCCGGGTAAATCCTGCCCTGCTGGTGAGGTGAGGGTGAAAGGAGTGGAGCAGAGGCAACATCTGCTTTGGACTCATGCCAGCTTGGAGAACGTGGAAGAAGAGAGGCTGTGAGACAGATGGGACTTGTTTTACTGCTCTTTAAAAAAGTATAAGCGTGCTTGTTGGGAAAATGTGCATTGGGATCTTTGTTACCTGTGCAGCTCAGCAGAAAAGATAAGCATGCCCTCTAGCTGGCAAACCATAATCTTCCGTGGACTTGTTGTGTGAGTAAATGCATTTACACTTGCACTCCTATTGTATTTTCTTGTATAGATTGTCTTTCAGCTTTCCTGCTAGGGAAAAAAGGCTTTCTGTGCTGCTTAATGCCCTAAAATATCAAAGCACAGCACCAGACAGGATCTAGCCCCTTACCTTACTGCGTTCAAGTTTATCCACCTGTGAAATTAGTATAATAGCATTGTTCTGCCTCACAGGGATGTTGTGTGTCTGCTTGTTTCTGAAGTGATGCTCCAGGCATGTTTTGAAATGCTTTCTGTTTCCAAAGTGCTTTGTAGGCCTTGCACAAAAAAATGTGTTAACTTTGAGTGGCAAAGACAGTAGATTCCTGCACTGAGCTGTGATAAAGAAGGGTGATGTGGGATGAGTGCCGAGTGTTGGACCTGGGCAAGCTTTGTTTGGATGCTGCAGAACACCACAGTCCCAGTGCTGCTACCATCTCACATGTTGTGCAGCAACATGGGCCTTCTCAGGGGAAGTCAGAGGGCTCTGCAGACTTTGCCTCCTCTTGTGCAAAATCTTTGAAGACCCTTATGAAACAGGATCATTAAGCTGAAGGGAGAAAAGACAAGTTTTTTTGGCAGCCCTCATTGCAGGGGAGTGTGTTAAAAAACAACCAGTCTTTGAGAAACCCCAATATCAACACAAAGAACATTTTTCCAACTTAAAAAACAAGATGGAAGCCACCTGTCACATACTGAGTTGACTCTCTGTGTGAGTCAGTCTCATTTCCTGATAAGTGTTTTGTATTACTAACATTCATTTACACTGGAAGTTATTTAGGACAGAATGAATGTTTATGCCTATGAAAGTTTACTGCAGCGAGACATTTGTTCTGAAGCTACTGGAAGAAGAATAATGATGCTAATAACAATAATGTATTTAAATCAGAAAATGCATTTGTTCATTTGTATTCTTAGGTCTCTGATCATTGTTTCTCAAGAGTTTCTCGCTCCATATTTTTATCTAGTGGAACTGTATTCCTCAGACAAGTTACTCTGAAGGCTGTTTACTTAATAAGCAAGTTGCCTAACTGAGTCAGGACTGAGAGAGAAAAAAAGGGGGAGAAAACACCAGTCAGCTGAAAAGCCAAGAGAAAGCAACAGAGAAAGATGGTTTTGTAACCCATCTCTTCCTTTGGGTTATTCATGTAAAATTGTTTATTTCAGTTCTGCAAAACTGGATCTCCCTTTTTTGGAATGACATTTCTGCTGATTTCAAGGTATTTATTGCATACAGGCACTCTGTTTGATTCACTGTTTGTTACTTATTGACACAGTAATGATGGTCTCCTTGGTCTTCACTGTAAGAACAACCTGTGGGTTTCTTTTTGTACATCAGGGGAGTTCAGTATCAATAACCTCAGCCTTTGATAAGTGATTAGTCTGTCCCCTCCTTGCAAGACAAGATTTTCTAAGTATAATGTAATCACAGAACTATTTGTTTTCCATCTGGCTTTAAGAGTTGTTTTACATTTTCAGACTTTTTTCTGGATGACAAGAAGAAGAAATCTTTTTCTAAATAAAAATTATTCCTTGCATAACAGGACTCCCGGAGCTAGGTGTGTTGGAATATTAAAGTAAATTTAGAGCCTCATGAGCATCAGTAACATCATATCATTAAATTCATGTCAACTGAGAGTTTGAAGTAATATTTCAAAGGAACCTAAATGTTGTAAGAGACTAAGTTCTGTTAATGAAAACAATTAGACTTATATGTATCATTTGTGTTTAGGAGAAAATAAGGGACACAAGCATTTTCCTAGGAGGCATGAACTGCAGGGTTTTTCAAGATTTTATCTAACAGGAATATGCTGCTGTAGCCTTGTAACCACCTCTGAAAATCTGACCCTGTGTCATTTTTAAAATGGAAGTCTAATGGTTTTGAGAATTTATCCTTAGCACCATGGATTCTCAGCTTGATCATAATTTTATATTTAATTCTAATCAATTCTAAAGACTGCAAGCTAGCCCTCAGCTTGGATAGTCAATTCAACCAATTAGTACCCACTGAGTATCCAGCTTTAAACTGGTTAAAACCACTTTTTTGAGTGATTTGTGCCCAGTCTCTAAACCTGTTTTCCTCTTTATACTTTTGGGGTTTTTTTTTCAGTAACAAGCTAAGCAAAGAAACACTAGAATCTCCAAATTGCCTTTGCAGTTTGAGTTTCAGACCCTTTTTTTGGTTGGCTTGTTAAATTAGGGATTAAGATTTAAATACAATTCACAGTAAATAACTCCATACAGCACTTATCTACTCTAACGATGTATACAGATACTAAAAGAAAAAAGTATAAGTAGTCAGAGAAATTTTACCTATTCAAATGTCTAGTAATTGCCCTTTTGGTGCAAGGTTTTCTGAATTTCCAGTTCTTCCCTGAAAACTTTATTGACATCACATCTGTCTTGACTGAATTTTTCCATATTCTGTTTTATCCTCAAAAATCTCAGGACAACCACATTAGACTGCAGAGTAATCATTTAAAATACTGCTTTTATTTTACTTGAATTAGTGGTAAAGCCATATTTGCTGAACTGAAGCGTATTAAACAGATCTCTGAGAACAATTGGTTTTTGCCTGTATGATCTGCATAGTTAAATTTCATTTGCTCTCTGGGAAACCTGACAAAGTCTCTTATTATATCTTTAACATCCTTTCACTCAATTTAAAATATATTCCATTATATCTTCAGTGCAGTAGAAATACTCTGAGACTTGCACAAGTTTTAAATGAACATTTTTAACAGTATATCTGATGCCAGAATAAATTCATTTTAAGTAACAGATTTTTTTTAGTAGTAGAAATAACTGCCAGAAATATAAATTCTTGATTCTCCAATAGGGCCAGTTTAAGAGTTTTCTTCTCACAGACCATGAGTTCTGGATCTCTGAAAATTCTCTCAAGCTTATATATCAAATTCCTAAACTTCTGTACTGATCAGCAAGTGATGAAAACTCTGATGTTTAAATTATTTGTTTAAGTTTGGGTCCTAAATGTATTGCTACAGCATTTAAAAATGAGCACCTGGAGAATACATGGGGCTTTCTTCTATTGCTCACTTCTTCCAGCTTTTATAATCTGATGCATGTCTTTCACAGCTGATCAGAAGAATAGAAAAATTAAGGATCATCAAAAAAGGGATAAAAGAAAAAGCTGAAAGAAGTTTTTTCTTCCTTATCTCATCTGACTGTTTTGTGAAATTCTTTAATTAAAACATTTACCAGCAATACTACCAAAATCAATATGAAATTATAAATATTTCACACACTCCACCCAGGCTTTCCAAAAATGCACTTTTCCTTAATATTTTGTGAATATTTGTTAAGCTTGTCATAAATATTGATTTTATATGAAATACTTAATGTAAGAAAGAGAAAGTTTTCAGATAACTGGCATATTTCCTATGAAAAGAAATAAGCATCTCAAGAAGTATATTTGTTTCAAAGACTGTACTTGTCATTTGGTGCCCAGGACAGGACCAGAGGCAACAGGCATAAACCAAAACCCAGGAAGTTCCCTCTGGACATAAGGAAACGTTTTTTTACTGTGAGGGTGACTGAGCACTGGAAGAGGTTGCCCAGAGAGGCCATGGAGTCTCCCACTTTGGAGATATTTGAAAGCCATCTGGACATGGTCCTGGGCAACTGGCTGTAGGTGGCTTTGCTTGAGCAGGGGGTTGGATCAGTTGTCCTCCAAAAGTCCCTTCCAACCTCAACCATTTTGTGATTCTGATTCTGTGATTCCTTTAATATATATCACATAATATGACATTCATATTTTATACCTCCATTCAAATAGCACAAAGCAAACCAAAAATATCAGAAGTGCCCATTGCTATTATACCTAATAAAAGTCTCTTTTTGCCTTTTGGAAGCTTACTCTGTGTCCTCAATGTTAGTGAGGATAAATAAAAATTTCTTTAAATGAAGGCTCTATTTCAGTTAATGCTGTATAAGCAAAGAGTGCCCAACTTTCCCAAGAGTTTTTTGGTGCCCTGCTGAGGAGCACACAGACAATTCACAGCAGAATCAACACAAGCATAGAAAGACATGCTTCAGAATTCACCATATGCCTAATGCACACATTATTGTAGTCATTTTGTAATCATTGTTACTGTCTACCTAACTTCAACTTCACTATGTCCTTCAATGAACTCAGCATTTTACACTGTGGCATTTTATTTACAACTTCTACTGTAACTTTTGTAGCTTCTTCCCTCCCTGCTAGCAACCTCCATGTGTTAACCCTTACTGTGAAATAAGTCAGTCCTACCACCAAGAACTGAGGCACAGGGACAATGTAGGCTGGAGCCACAGAGATTTCTCCTGAGCTGCTAAAACGCTGAGCATTTAGGCACCTCTGCAGCATTGCCTCTACATGGTGCATCAAGACAGGTGTGCATCCAAGAGCTGCACTCACAGCACCAGTATGTTAAATGACAACCTACCTAAAGAAGCAGGAGAAAAAGCTGAACAGAGAGTTGTGATATAAACCTTCAGCCTTGATGATTTCTAGACCTTTGGCAACTAACTGGCCTGCAGGAAGGAATCCTTTGGGAATTCACACTTCATGAGCGGGATTCATCTCACCTAACTTTAGACATGGAAGTGTGAGTTATCAAAGCCTGTTAGTCACTCGGGAATAACAGACTGAGTTTTTCTTTAAATAAAGAAATATAAAGCAATTCCAGGAGGCAATTTAGACAAGTGCTTGGGATAGCTGGAATGAATCACACACTGGAAGTGCCTATTTCTCTCCATTCATAAAAGTACGCATCTGAATGAGTGCTTCAGGAGTCTCCATGTGAGCTAGTCACCCTTGACTGCCTTCGTAAACAATGGAGAAAAATAGGCATTTTTCAAATGCAATTCATCTAACCAAATGTACACAGATGATTCACACCCTACATGTGCTTTTCCTCAATGACTCTTCATGAGCTTGGGGAGACTAGCTCAAAGATCTCTCTGCTTCAATATTTCATTCATTTAATGAATCCCACCAGGATTCCTTCCATGAATTGGGCCCATGGTTATTTTACTTTTTTCTCTTTTCTTCTTTTTCCAATTACATTGGAAGCTTATGGCTCAGCTAAAAATGATATCCAGATTTCCTGAATCCTAAAGTAGTGTTTCAACACATCCTGTGTTGTCTTCAATTTCCTTACTCTTCCTCAAGGCCTGCTGCTGCCATCTCACAGGATTCACTGCTTTCTATCCTGTGACCTTATGAACCACACACTTTCAGCAGCCATACCCATTTCCTCCCCAGTCCTGTCGTCCTGCACATCCTGTCCCATCTCCAGTCCTCTCTCATCTCCATTGTTCAGCCGCTTCATATCTCACTGTTTTACATTCAGTCAGATTTTTCTGGTCTATCCCAGTTTCAGCCTGTTGTTGATTTTAGCAGATTTTCATCCATGTTTCCCTCCTATTTCCTCCTCCCTCTTGCACCAGTTGCTGTTAAGTCTCTACTTATATCTTAGACCTCATAGTCTGGAAATACAATGTAGGTATAGGTGTCTGCGATCACAGAATTACAGAATCACAGAATCTCAGAATCAATCAGGTTAGAAGAGACCTCTGGGAACATCGAGTCCAACCGTTGTCCTGACACCACCATGTCAACTAGACCATGGCACTAAGTGCCATGTCCAATCTTTTCTTAAACATGGCGTGCACCATCCAAAAGAGAAACTTGTCCCTATCTTTGACTGTACACCCACATTTTGGCTTCAGTTAGGATAGGACAGTAGAACTACTGAGATAAGTCTCAAAATTTATGATACAAGTAAACTCAAACAAATGATGAAACCCTACATGTGCTGAAAATTAACGCATCTACTTCGGAATCGAAAGATCCTAGTTGGTTTCATCTCAGATAGAAATCTAAATGTCTTGAAATTATTGAACTACAGCCATCACATATCTTTCCTTTATTATGCACAGGAGAATAATTTGCAGTTTTATATATTCACTCATAGGTGGCGATAGAAAATTGATACATGATTTACCATACTTTTGCTTAAAGATGGTCCACAGAGAATAGAGAAAGTATAGTGAACTTTTCCAGACATTTAAAGTGATGGATTGTTCTTGTTTTGTGCACCAGGGCATTTGTAGGTCATTTTAAATTGTGTCTGCACATCAAACATACCTGTGTGTACCTCTCCAAGCAAATATGTAGAAAGAACTCAGCCTTTGATCTCTTTTTTCTTTTTCTTTCTTTCTTTCTTTCTTTCTTTCTTTCTTTCTTTCTTTCTTTCCTTCCTTCCATCCTTCCTTCTTTCCTTCCTTCTTTCTTTCCTTCTTTCATTCCAACCTCATTCCCTCCCTCCTTTCCCTGTAAAAAAAATCAGCAGTTTGTTTAACTGTTTTGTCCCTATTGACTTCCAACTGAAATGAAACTAAGGGAGCTCTCTGGCTCTTCGTGCCTGTGTGCGTGCACACAGATGCTGATACCTTTCCTAATACTCCCTCTGTCACATGCATCAAAAGATGCAAATGGTAGTTCCCAGTGACAATCCCAATATGTTCAGTTTTCCCATTCACAGCTGTCAGAATGATGTAATAAAAAATAAGCCGAACGTTATGGTAAATGCCTCAGGGTAAATGTAGCTCACATATGCCATTACAGTATCTCTTTGTTTTGTTCCTCAAAATATAAATGCCTTCATCTTGAAATGCTTTCATATTAGCTGCAGCTCAGAAAAGAAAAACTAAAAATAATTCTTTAAAATAAAATACTGTAACTTTGCTGTTTTACCTAACAAGAAATTATACTGGAAGGCATTCCGAGTGCTTAAATTAGAGCATTTCACTTAGGCTAGAAATCAGAACATAGTCTTCCTTATGGTCAATGGACTATTTAGTGATTGAACTTGCCCTCTGGAATAGTCATATGGTCCACTGGGAAAAATCTGTATTGCATTAAGGAAATTAAAAGGATTTATTTGGAAATATATAATATATATAGAATACTAGTTAGCATGGACATATACATACAGGTTCATCTCACCAATTTTTTGGCATTTAACTGAGGCATGCAAGTCTCCTTTTACAGATGACTTGCTCTTAAGAGAGCAAGTCAGACCCAAGTTGGGCTAACTCAAGTTTCCAGCTGACCCAGCAATTAGACATGTCCAAATAAAGCCAAAGTATTTTCGTTCCACATCATACACTTGTAATAGGCAAAAGCATCTTTCAGCCATTTCAACTGTTCTAGTTCCTACATTAATTTAAAGACTCGACCTTCATGCTGTTAAACCAGAACAAATCTGACAGACAAGTTATTCTGGAATCATGTTTCCCACTGTAAACGAAGAAAGCCTAATAGACTCAGTCAAAACATTGAAGAAAATTATCTTCCTGACTTACTTGGCAATGAAAACTGAGTTGGTCTTATTATTTTTGTCCTCAAATGTACAGTAAAACTGTTTTGTGGGAGGTTTAGTTTTGTTTTTGTTTCTTTCTTCCTGCAAAAAATATTGTGCAATTCAATTTCCAAAGCATGAACGAGATGACAAGAAAATTTTCCTAGGGTGGACTTTGCTTTCCTGCGTCTCCTAGAAACAAACAATCCTAGACTCCAGTAAGGGAGTTATTTCAGTCCTTGGTGGCCATCACTTGCCCAGTCCAGCTGTTCTTTGGTCCTTAACTAGTTCTCAGACCAATTTTAAGGCAGCTTAGTCAGTTTGTGACTGTTTTGATTTGTGCTGCAATCACTTTTTCTCAAGAGCTCATGGGAAGACTATTTGCATGCATCTTTGTGCAGAGTACCAGCTCCAAGATAAAACAAAACTCTGCTGGAGAAGCAGACAATACACAAATGCCTACCTACAACAAAATGTGCATAAACTGTGCTCTCACTGGAGCTCATCAGCACAGTCCAGCTGCTTTTTGTTTACAGTGAGGGCAATGTTTTCCCTTACTGGAATAAGTATGGCCAGTCTTTTGCTATAAACATAAGAACTCCCAAGAGCTCTTTCTACAAATATTTAGAAAGTTATGGCATGATAAAGAGTAAATCTAGAAGTAAGTGATGAATCTGAGGTTGGATTTCAGCTCCACTCAAGTTCAAGGCTGATATTTTGATTTCTGCTTTTGGTGCATCTCTAGAAAAAGCTGTGCTGTTCTGGTGATTGAGATGAGAACAAAATTAGCAGTATTTTTTGCTCAGCTATCATATTCATCTTTCAAACTTATGAATGTACAGATAATGAAAGTCTTAAGTGAACTCATTATTCACTTATTAATATTAATGTATTTCTTCAGCAAACAGCTTTTATCAGTGTTTTGTCAAAATAAGGAATGGTGAATATTAATACAATATAAATAATCTACAATTTGGCCCACACTACTTAACAGCAATGACTAGAAAGAAAAAAAGACTGAAAAGGGGAGGAAAAAGATAGAATGAAATGGGCTCAGTAGAGAAATTATGAATTTTTAAGCACAGTTTTCTAATTCCTCCCCCACCTCCAATAGTTTGTTCTTTTCCATTTTATTTTTCCTCACTTTTCTACCTTAAAATTAGGAAAAATTTGGATAGGAATAATAAAAAACAAAGTTTACTTTTCTCAAAAGCTTTATAAATTTTCGTAAGCACTTAGGAAAAGCAACATTTTTTTAGCAACAAGTAAAAAGAAATTATTCTCAAAACAATGTAAATTCTTGACTACAAAATATCACTTGGTAGAAAAATTTCAGCTTGCTTTCACACTTCTGGGCTTCAGACCACTGCAATATCTGAGTAAAACAAACATGTAAGAGATATGAAGATGTACAAATTCAAATTTAGATTCATACATTGCCTAGTATTGGGAACTTTTTAACTTTTTATTTAGTTCTGAAGAAATTACTTCTTTTTGTTAAAATTACATTTTTGTACATTTCCATCAGAATCACCTTCACCACAGTACTTGTTAAAGGCATAGTGTTAAAGAAACAGCACAAAGCTTCCCTTTTGAGGAGTGCAGAAGTTTCCATGGAGGTGAGAGAATAATCTTCGAAGGTTTCTTTTTTATTTTGTGACACTATCTTCTCCCAGAGAACTTCGGTCCTTCTTCTGAGATAAAGGAGATGAGACCATTCCTCTACAGCTGTAATCGCAAAGGCCCAGATTGTCATAACATTGTCATATCTCAAGATTTCATCCTGAACATCATGAAATTTGTTCTTTTTTTTTTATATAAGCTTCTGCTTCTCGGTTTTCATTTCAAAGGAGCTAAGTTTATTGGCCTTCTGCGATACAGGGAGAACTTGGTAAATATGAGTTCCTGAGGTCTCAACAAGTCAAAATACAAACTCAAATACCCCATACAAGTTATGTTTAAGCCACATTTTTAATCTTTAGGCAACATCTGAACTCCTGGCTTAGCAATACTGAGCTTCTGACCTTCCTTTAGTTGTGAACAAGTACTCAAGGAGGTTAAGCTGTTAATATCAGTAAGTCCAACATTCATTTCAATGAAAACCCTTTAGTACAATTTTGATTGTATGTATAATTTTCTATTAAGATAAAAGAGGAAAAATAAAGAGCTAGCCCAAAGATGCATTTAGCTTATGTTCAATTAGAACGTGTCTTTTAAAGGAAAGTTTTTCTTCCCTCAACGATAAAATAGGCCCAGACTTACGACTAGGAAAGAACTCTTTTGGGATTTGTCCTAGCTTCATTTTCACCATGTGTGACGGACAGAGTATGTATGCCTTAAACAACTTGTTTTACAACTCTGTCTGGCGGAGGAAATGGGTGCTGCAGAGGCAGAGCGGTACCTTTGTGATGCATTGAAGGACTTGTCTTGCAACTCTGGCTGGAGGAAGAGATAAGTCCTGCTGAGGTGGAATGGTATCTTTTCCTTGGGGCCAATCTATGTGTGCAACATCTTTGCAAAACAAAGGTGTTAACCACGCTTGCACGGAATTGAGGTCATGCAGCAGTCAAAACAACTATGGGGGATCACAACCACCAGAGACCCCTGGGGACCACTGACTCTTTTTGAGAACAATATAAGACTACAAATGCGCAGGCATCCCAATTAGCATGAGAAGCAAGCAGAGGGGGGGAGACAAGAGGGATGTCACCACCCTCTCCTATCTCGCGTGCAAATGAACTAGAGTATTTAGAACTTACGCTTGGGACTACCAACTCTACAAACAACATACGTCACAGGATCCGAGGGTGGTGATCTCTCTCTCTCTTTCTCTCATATCTTCTATCCTCTTTTAATTTTTCTCTCTTTTCTCTGTTGCTTAAGCCACTTTCTATCCTCTTTCACTTTTCCCTTTCTCTCTTTTCTCCATTGCCTAAGAAACCTAAAACACAGCCATGCTGCTTTCCCTGTACTAATAAATTGTTCTTAATAGCATACCACTTATTTGATGTCATTTCACCTTAATTTACTCCAAGGGATCCACGAACCAGCTGCGGCCAGGTTGTAACACCCTGTAAAGTGTCCTCATATTTCTTACTTGGCTTTCACAGAATCACAGAATCACAGAATGTTAGGGATTGGAAGGGACCTCGAAAGATCATCTAGTCCAATCCCCCTGCCGGAGCAGGATTGCCTAGACCATATCACACAGGAACACGTCCAGGCAGGTTTTGAATGTCTCCAGAGAAAGAGACTCCACAACCTCTCTGGGCAGCCTGTTCCAGTGTTCGGTCACCCTCACCGTAAAGAAGTTTTTCCTCATATTTATGTGGAACCTCCTGTGTTCCAGCTTGCACCCATTGCCCCTTGTCCTGTCAAGGGATGTCGCTGAGAAGAGCCTGGCTCCATCCTCATGACACTTGCCCTTTACATATTTATAAACATTAATGAGGTCACCCCTCAGTCTCCTCTTCTCCAAGCTAAAGAGACCCAGCTCCCTCAGCCTCTCCTCATAAGGGAGAGGTTCTACTCCCTTAATCATCTTCGTGGCTCTGCGCTGGACTCTCTCTAGCAGTTCCCTGTCCTTCTTGAACTGAGGGGCCCAGAACTGGACACAATATTCCAGATGTGGCCTCACCAGGGCAGAGTAGAGGGGGAGGAGAACCTCTCTCGACCTGCTAACCACAGCCCTTCTAATACAGCCCAGGATGCCATTGGCCTTCTTGGCCACAAGGGCACACTGCTGGCTCATGGTCATCCTGTTGTCCACTAGGACCCCCAGGTCCCTTTGCCCTACGCTGCTCTCCAACAGCTCTGCCCCCAACTTGTACTGGTACATGGGGTTGTTCTTGCCCAGATGCAGGACTCTACACTTGCCCTTGTTATATTTCATTAAGTTTCTCCCCGCCCAACTCTCCAGCCTGTCTAGGTCTCTCTGAATGGCTGCGCAGCCTTCCGGCACGTCAGCCACTCCTCCCAGTTTTGTGTCATCAGCGAACTTGCTGACAGTGCACTCTATTCCCTCATCCAAGTCATTAATGAATATATTGAATAGTACTGGTCCCAGTACTGACCCTTGAGGGACTCCGCTAGACACAGGCCTCCAACTGGACTCAGTCCCATTGACCACCACTCTCTGGCTTCTTTCCTTCAGCCAGTTCACAATCCACCTCACTACCCGATCATCCAGACCACACTTCCTCAGTTTAGCTGCGAGGATGCTGTGGGAGACCATGTCAAACCCTTTACTGAAATCAAGATAGACCACATCCACAGCTTTACCATCATCTATCCACGGGGTTACGTCCTCATAAAAGGCTATCAAGTTGGTTAAGCATGACTTCCCCTTGGTGAAGCCATGCTGAGTGCCCCTAATGATCCCCCTATCCTTGATGTGCCTAGAGACTGCACCAAGGACAAGTTGTTCCATCACCCTTCTGGGGATGGAGGTGAGGCTGACCAGTCTATAGTTACCTGGGTCCTCCTTCTTGCCCTTTTTGAAGACTGGAGTGACATTTGCTTTCCTCTGGTCCTCAGGCACCTCTCCCGTTGCCCACGAGATTCAAAAGATTAAATCTGTATGTCCAAAAATCTATATGTTTTAAGTTACAAACTGTCAAAAAAAAAAGAGCAAGGAGGGGATCCACAAAAACATCTCATGTAAATGTTTAAATGTTAGGTTAGCTTCCTAGCTCTGTGGGAGACTGGATCACTAAATATCAATTAATTTAAATGGCTATTGAGTTTCTAAAGAGTCAGCTCTTAAATTGATGTAGATGACCTGACTTTTTTGTGAACTGAACTCACAGCAGCTTATTTGGGATTTTAAAATCTCTGCCAAGATTCAGTGTTTAATGTAATTTGATGGAAGTGGATGGAAAAACTCCAAGAGGGCCCTTTAAGCCAGGCATGGGTACCTTTCCCCTGCTCAAAGTGTAGTAGTCTTCTTAGGCACCTTGCACCCCACACTCTCACACTCTGTAAAGTGACTATGAGTCATGTAAAAAGAAATTTCAAGCTGTGTCTAGTCTGAAGATATAGATTCCCTGCTTCTGCTTTAGGATTTGGTCAATGATAGACTGAATATATCACGAAGCATTACAGGAAGGGCTCTTGTTATGAGAGGCTTAAATTAGACAGGTATCTTGAGGTCTCCATCTTCTTTGTCCCTTGGTAACACATTTGTTGAAACACAAAACTCTTCAGGGTAGAGACTTCACTTTTGCAAATGTGCTGGCCTTTCCAAATTGAGTAAAAATGTGCAAATTTTAGCAGTGATAAAGCACCTGCAATAACTACTAAAGCTGATGGAATCTGTGGGTGTTCAGCATTTGTTTTTCATCTTCACTTCCGTTTAAGTTTCTACAGTGTAAGTGCTATTTGAGGCACCCAGAGGGAGACTTTCAAAAGCACCTTTATTGTATGCAGGAACACACCACCACCTCAGTAGTCAATAGGATCTGTGCTTCTAAATCTCTGGCTGGTTTACATTAAAACTTAAACACAAAACTCAAAACTGCCTGTAAGATTTGCTTACAGTTAATCAAAGAAAGGTGAAGATTAGAAAATGTAGAGAAGGAAGAGGCTGCTAAAAAGATTATGGCAAAAACACAGCAAAAGCGAAGACTTTCATGGCTTCAGCAAGCAATCAACATACCATTTTGCTAGGGGGCAGAGAGACTAAGTGAGCTTAAAGTGTGGCTAGCATAAGGAAAACAGAAAATTGAGACCCTCGTGAAAGGTGTCACAATTAGAGACCAGAAAATGTAAATGCCAACAATATTTCTGACTTTATCAGACATTATCAACATTATCAACTCCTGATCATGTTCAGTCTTGTCCCCAGCCCTGTGTACATCTAATTAAAAGACACTAGTTTAAATACATCATAATTGATTTATGCCAGATATGGTCAATCACAGCTGCTAAAACCTTTTTTACAATGTAGCCTACGGCAAGATGTTGGAATTCATGCCCCCAGCATTGCTGCAGTCAGGGGCATTTTGGGTTGTTATTATGTCAACATGATGAAAGTGTTGGAGATTTGCCTTTAATACTACAATGTTACTCTAAAAAAATAATGATTTAACTGGAGGGGGTTACATTCTTATTGGCAGTACAGTGATAAAATTAGTGAGAATTAAGAAATGCAACTTATGGAGCAAGCATGGTATTTTCTTAACAAAAATAAAAATAAAATTCCAAACTCTAGAGCCTAGTAAAGCTTAATTAAAATCGATAGAACTTATTTACTAAGCAAAAGAAAATGTAAGAAAGCAGAAATTGTGAAAATAGTTTGAAAAATAAAGCCTTGTAGCTGGAACTAGAGGTACATAGCTGAAAAGCTGCTGTGAGGAATGGAGCTGGGTATGGAATGGTGTGGGAGAGAGGTGTCAAAGACACAGGCTTTTTAAAATGAAGGCCTGAATCAGAAAAGGGAGCTAAGTCCCATCTTCCACTTGCAAGATCAGAGTATTAGATATTTTTGTTCACTTTCCTTCTTCACTAACTTGAATCAGCCTTTACCTCCACTTAGGAAAATAGTCCACCCACGCAGTCAAGCTTGCTGAAGTCACCTGTTCTCAGTTTCTTGTTGCTTTCCTCCACTTGCATGAATGACATTTTCAGTGGACAAAAAAAAAAAACCCATCATGCTGCTGACTGGACTTTCCAAGAGAAAGTCAGATACATGCCACATTTCTTGTGCTAATTCATGTTTAACTACTTTATACAGAGCAAAATAACATTAGTATTGAAATAGCAGCCTCCCCAGTCAAAGTGGTCATACCAAGAAATCACATTAATCTGGGGAGGATTACAGAGTCACAGATCCTTCGGGTCAAGTTCTACCATCAAGATGAGATGAGACTGCACTCTGCATTGTGCAGCTTTCTAAGAAAACTCTTTTTGAGTTGATTTAGAGATGAGGAGGGCAGAGAACTGGGAAGAAGAAATGAAAGTGAGAGTCCTAGTCACCCCAGAAGGGTGAAGATCATCTGAGGTGTGGGGAACCCAGACACATGAGCAAGTTCTGACAGCCCTAAACTGGCTCTGCCCAAGGTCTCCACACCACACACAGAACAGATAGGCTAAGTTTCGTCCAACAGACATTTACTGTCTGCATATTTAGACTACTAACAAGGAGACAAGGATGCATTGATCTGATATAAGAGGAGTGGAACCAGGGCAAAGTATTGCCAATTTTTTTTAAGAGTAACTTAGCAACAAAGGAGTGGGGAGCCAGCTGACTTAGACTGTGAAACAAGGAGTAACAATCAGGTAGGAAAACCAGGGAAGTGGAGCAATATTCTCAATTACACGGGAGATCAAACTTACCTTTCCGTGCTAACAGCTGCCCCACCTTGAGTACTGTATGAAGTTTTGGCTGCCTCAATAGAAGGACATCAAGCTATTAGAGTGTGCCCAGAGGAGGGCAACCAAGATGGTGAAATGTCTTGGGGGCAAGACTTATGAGAGTGGCTGAGGTCACTTGGCTTGTTCAGCTTGGAGAAGAGAAGGCTGAGGGGTGACCTCATTGAAGTCCACAACTTCCTCATGGGGGGCAGCCCAGGGGGAGGTGCTGGTCTCCTCTCTTTGGTGACCAGTAATAGGACACAAGGAAATGAAATGAAGCTGCATCAGGAAAAGTTCAAACTGGACATCAGGAAAAGGTTCTTCACTGAGAAGGTGGTCAGTCACTGGAACAGGCTCCCCAAGGAAGTGGTCACAGTACTAAGCCTGTCAGAGTACAAGGAGCATCTGGACAACACTTTTAGTCACATAGTTTAGTTTTAGGTAGACCTGCAAGGAGCAGGGAGTTGGACTTGAGGATCCTTATGGGTCCCTTCCAACTTGAGATATTCTATGATTCCATGATCCTATGATATGCAAGGTAACTCTGATTTCAAAATTCACAGATTATCTGTTGCTGCATGTTGACTACAGCACTGAGATGCAGGGTATGTGAGATCTGAACCCAGTAGGTCTAGGGGCAGAGAAGTCTTCCTTCTGCACACACCTCCTTTTAACAAGGGGAGAAATTGTCATCTTTTCTGAAAATGCTGAATGGGAGAAAAGTGCCTAAGGTAAGAAAACTTGTTCCGATTAATTCATCTCTTGACAGAGAATGGAGTTAGTTAAACTAGCTTGGATTTTATATAGATTTAGAGTCCACTATAGACTTGTGGATCCATAAAACCACTTCTTATTGCCAGTCTGATCCTGAGATACTTCAGATGTGGTACTGTGAGAAATTTCAATACCTGTATTGACATGACAAAACCCAAAAGTCCCAGAACAATTTACCTGCAAGTGTCTACATACCTATGTGTCTAAGTTCCTGGTATTGTTAGAGGAAATGTAATTAAGACAGTCAATGGGTTCTAGAACTCAGTTAATTTGCGTAAATGAATGTGTCTGTTGCCTTTAGAGGTTTCCTCGTGGATCCCACATGGCTCACACCTGCATTTTCAGTAAGGCTGTATCTCCTACAGGGCCTGTGTCATGTTTGTCCAAGCTACGTAAATGTCTCAAATGCTCTAGGATGTCCCCCTGTCTGAAAGCAGAGATATCTGTGTTACTCAGGTAATCAGCTCACTCTGAAGTAGTTATCTAGGGTGGCATCCAGTTGCCTAAATATAATCTTGTGTCATTTTAGATTCTGAGAAATATCTTGCTTGGCCTCTAGCTGCTGCTTCACAATGCTGTCATCTTCCATAAATCCTATGTTACATGTGTCAGTCCAGTAGGAATGCCTTAGGCATTTCAAAAGGCCCTAGATATTTAAGCTTCAGAAAGCTTAAACAGTTGAATTCTACTCTTAATGGCTGGTCAGCTAAATAGTTCTCTGGATACAATGTCTGTTGGCTGTACCTATCAGGAAATTACTCAGCTCACATATGGACACCTAAATATAGGTTCTTTAATCTTAAATGGGATCCTACCCCTGGAATCACTGATGGATAATTAGAATTTTATATGTTAACCTTGAGCATGCTGGCTACCAGAAAAAAATCCTTTTCATTCCCTTTTCCAGCAGAGCTCTTGTTTGAGACATCTTTATCTCAGTGAAGAATGCAAAATTTTAAGTGTAATGACTGAAACAAAGGTTTATACAGACCATAATTAATTTCTCAGCAGCAGAACTAGATGTATATTGCAGGTCAAGGGAATCTTGTTGCCAAAGTTTCACTGAAGTTTATTAATAGAATCATAGAATCATAGAATAGTTTGGGTTCCTGGTGATGGGAAACCAATCTATGGTAGTAAACTATTTATCAGGGCTGCATGTTTGCAACTTATCTTAGTGCAAAGCTCCTAAATAATAAATAAATAAATAAAGACATATTTGAGGGAGAAAATGTGCACTTTCTGTGGAATGCCAAATGGTAGGATTTTGCTCACCATCCATTTGTGATGGAAAGCCCCTTTGCCTTTTACAATATCTATTGCATTTAGATAGCTATAAATTTTCAGTTAAACTAGTGGACTTGATCCCTCCTGTACCAGTGCCACTCATATCCAAAATATCCAATACATCATTCTCAGATGGATATTTTCCCTCTTCTTTCAATATATTCAGCAAATACTGAAGAAACTATTTTTGAATCTATCGTTAGTTCTATCCAGCCATGCATCAGTGTCAAATGTCCCATTACAAATGAAGCTGTCAGAGGAGCTAGCCAAAGTCAACTATAAACTTGTAAATCAAGGCAAACATTTTGAGCTCAGGTCAGGACATGCTGCTGGAAGCATTTACTAGCTCTGATATATGTGACCCCCTTGTTGGAGAGCAGAGGGCAAACAACAATACTCCTCTATTGCACCATTCAGAAATTTTGATCTTGATACAATATTGCCTCACATGAGAGATTAGGATCAGCAACTTTACTTTAATTTTCTCGTATAAAGACATTCATTATAGTCAATTTAACATTAGATCCTGCGAGCAACATTACTGTTCTGGGGACAACTCTTAATCTATATAATGAATTTGATCACAGACCATCACAAGGATCTTCACCAGATCGTCACTCAAAGAACAAGATATCTTTCTTTAAAATAACCTTTTTGAAAACAGATATTTAAAATTTAATAACAGAAACAAAACTGAAACCCTATGAAAACAAAATATTTTGCTGCACATTCTTTCTGTTCTCTGTAGGAGATGTGAAGACAAAAACATCCTGATTACACAAAAAAAAAACAGATAAAGACTTGGATGGAATAGAATAGATTCAATTTGGATTGAAATAGGTAAGAGAGTTTGAATTTGAAGGAAAATTGTGATCTTGGAATAAATTAAGAAAGAGGACATTTTTGGAAGAAAGATGCGAGTATCTTTCAAAGGGAGCTTTGTAACATTTGGAAGAATAAAAGTATCATTCAATACTTAACTAAAATGAATTGAGATTCCAGCCCTTTTGAGGTTTATCTATCTCTAGCTTTAGCTACTGTGAAATTCCTTTACAACAGTAATAAAGCATTTACAGTGAGAGTCTTGACTTGTGCCCACCTGAAACATTCTTCTTCTATTGACTCAGAAAGCTTCGGGGGCAAAAATTATGTGAAGCAATGAGCCTATTCAATATTAGACAAAGGGATAAAGCATACAATACTGGAGACATATTTTCCCTTTGCTTATGAAATGTTTCAAGTGAAAACCATTTCTTTCAACACTGCAGGCCTTGTGGGAAATGACCTGTACACTGGATAAGTTGACAGGCACAGTAGGGGATTTCATTACACCTCGGAATTTGACTGGCACGACCAGCTCTCTCTGGCTCTCTGTAACCCCTGGCAAGTGCTTGGAATTGAATCTGTAAATGTTAATCAATATTTCAGGCCTATTAAATAAAGAAAGGCATTGTGGAAATCAAAGCACTAACGGTTAGCATGGTGCTATACAATGACTTCCAGGCCATCAAAAACCTTGTAGGGAGCAAAAGAGCAAATATTTTAATAAAATAATTACCTCTACACTTTCAAACCTGCAGAAGAATGTTACATCTCCAACCCTATCACACTAACTTAATTTTAATTTCAAACAGGTCAGTGAACAGGAGCAACTCAATACAGATACTTAATGAGTCTTTAAGATGCTATCCTAAATCTTTGGGAAAGTAAAAGCCCACCATGTGTTTAAAATATCTGCAAGCACATCCATTTCTTCTCAAAGATAAAATGGGGGAAATTGTACCCAAAGCCTAAGGGAGTTTCACCATTGATATCAGTGGATACAGGCACTGAGTGAGATTCATGTGTGGGATTGATTTAACCCAGCTGTAGACGGCTGCACCATAGACAGCTGTGGTTGAGCTGGTCACCCGAGGCTCACTTTGGAAAGAAATGAGAACTTCTGGAGTGCAATTTATTTCATGCTAAAGCCAATGTCTAAAAGAGGTCAAATGAATTGCACCTTAAAGCCCTCTGGTCTCTGAAGTGATTACAAAGAGAGCCACAGGTAGCCAAAGCAACTAAGAGATAGGCATCCAAAGTCAGATGAGATGAATCACTACATCCCCACGTATCCAGTGGTGCATGGACGTAAAGCAGACTGCAAAAGGCAAGTGAACCTGTGCAAGTGTGTAAAAAGGTAACAAAACAAAAAAGTTAAACATTTTCAGGATTTTGAAGTGTTTCTCTGTTATGAAGCTTGAAATGGGTCTATAGGAGTATATATATATCTCTCAAACACTCACGGAGTGAAAAATTATTTCTGATTTTTTCTCCCCTCCACAAAGCAAGATCCAGCTGTCCAGCCACAAAGTCGTAACATGCTGCAGTATGAAGCAGGAGTTCTTGGTTTCTTTAGAGTCCTGGTAGATGTGGGAGATGGATGCTGATATAGACAAGATTAGATACTGCTTGTCAACTTGGTAATATTACCCTGCCTCTGAGAGAGGAAGCAGCCTCCAATTTGCTTCCTTTGTCTTCAAAAGTTTAGGGAGAAGCAGGTACTATGAACAAATACTAAGGCAAGACATAATTAATTGCAAATCTGCCAGCTGCTATTGAGCAAACTGTCTCCTGCAAAAGTAAATTTCCATTTCTCGGCAAGATGACCATCATGAAGTGTTGAAAACAAGTGGAGAAAGTTTCAAATTCTTTCAGAATTAGCTTTAAAAAAAATTACTATTGGCAATTTTAAGATGGTGACATGGTAGCCTACCATGTTCATCCCATTCTGAACAATGAAGACAAGAGAAGGTTACCATTTCTTTACTACTATTATATTGAAAGGAAATACGAAAAAAAAAGGAAGACTGCTACTCATCTATTCTGATGCAATGAAAAGAGTAAAGAAACTGGTGACTGCTGGACATCTTGTACACCTGTTGGATACCTATGCTATGCTGTCTCTGGCAACGATTTCATAGTAAACTTGATAAGAATTTCCTTGGTTCACTGCACAGAGCTAAAATCCTCACAGGTAGGTCCTATTTATCAAAAAACAAATTTATGAAATTTAATTTTATGGTATATCGTTCCTGGGAGTAGTCGAACAAGTTATTTTGATGATTGAGTTTTGTTGATGTTTTTGGAAGGTGGAAAATAAGTATCAAGACTTGCTCAGAAGGGTCACAAAAACTCTTCAGGCTCAAGCACTGATTTTCAGAACATATGGAAGTGTATCTCTGTCCCTCAGAGATGTCCTGTGTGCCAGAGGCTTTAGGCCACCTCAGAACTTGATTGTCCAGGAAAGAGAGCCAAGACGGTTAATGAATGAGAGGGTTATTCACAGTTGACGGTCACAAGATGGAGCTCACAAGATGTTGCACTGGACACCTGTTCCAGTAGCTCCACCTGAAATGTCATTTGTCCTAGACCCTGTGTGACAGTACTAAACTGTCCTTGAAGGATTACTGTAGGTGCTGAAGCTGTAGAAAGCTACAAATCCTTGCAAGGATGGGCACATTATAGTAGATCCCTGCAGGAGGGAGGACAATAGCGCTCATAGCCTACACACAGCCAAAGAGACAGAAAGAGGCAGAGCACCACACTCTTCACTGTCATAGCCTCAGCCTCCAACACTCTTGGTGCAACTTAAGTCCTAATCATTTTCTTTCATTTCATTCTCATGTTGTCTCTCCCTTGTTAAATAAAGCACCTGTTATTTACAGCTCTCATAAGCCTGCTCCCAATCTAATGAGACTGCAGAAAGTTTGCCTGCAAACTCCCACTCCTGTCAGCTTGATTGTCTGGGGATGCTTTGTGAAGCTATTCACGCTCTGTCACCACCTCTTGCTTCCTCACCTTCTTTCCCCTCTCCTTAGCTGAGGCATGTACTTGCCTGTCATCTTCCCTCATGTCATTCCTGCTGGTTTGTGTAAGGTACAAAAAGCTACAAAAGTACATTTAATTTACTAGTGTTATAACACAGGCCTTCCCCATCACGCTTCAACTGTCCCCACTGTAATTTGTGCATGTGTCATATTCTCACAATGATGGAGCAAGTTCTCCCTGCAGTGCTCTGGTTTTCCTTTATCTTTGGGTCTGGGTGAAAGACGTGAAGACAGGAAAAGGTAACTTTAATCTCCAGTAAACATGAAAAGGGTTTGAGGTTGTGCAATCAGAGCAGATCGTGCAGGTCAGAGTATTGAGAGAATATTCCTTCAAGAGGACAGAGTCACTGATGGTGCCTTATGTGAAGCTGCTTTACGGGAGACAACATAAAATGTTCTTTCAGAAAAGCTGTTGATGAAAGTGCGATGAGGATGGTTGCTGAAAAGCTAGCTCTAGGACAGGTGACTGAGACAATGATAAGTACATAAGCAAGTCATGGACATTGGGGATCAGGCTAGGAACCTGCGGATGATATCTGTGAACTATTAGGGACTGACAAACTGTGTATGGAGTACAGCACTTACATGCTGGCTCTATGATGAAAATCTTCCTTACAGACCTCCTTCAAACCCACAAAAACCTTGACAAATTCATTGGTACACAGTTCAATGTGGCCTTACGAAAGATCTGCAATGTGAATGCAAACACCATTACAAATGAGAGGAAGCACAAAATTTGTCATGGATGTGAAATACTCGAGATGAACATTTTTAGAGAAGACTGAATAAATGACTGGTAGTGTTGGCACTGAGCTGGTAAGGCTCAAAGAACCAACTACCTAAGCCATGAGAGTAATAAATAACTGATGTTATTAACCCATCAAATGCTGTTGCAGCACAACGAAACTATTCCCGCAGCATGCTGCATACAGCAGTGAGGTCCCTCTACAAACTGGTCCTAGACCTGATTGCTCAGCTCTCCTTGCTTGCCTAGTGTTACTGTTCCTGCTTCCCTCCACCTCTCTCTCTAGGCCTTCTTGCTTGTCCCAAGTTGCCTTCAACCTGGTGCCTGACCTGATTTAAGATACTGGCATCAAAACCTCTTTCTTCTCTCTCCTCCTTTTGCTGTCTACTGCAAAACTGAGAATGTGTAAAGTCAGTACTTTTATTTCTCTTAAGATGTAAGTTCATAAACCTCTATTTTGAGATGCTTGGGAAGGTCTGACATAGTTTGAGTATTCTTACAGAAGCAGAATTGTCTGGCCAAGTGAGGTGAAAGTACCTAACCTAAGGAATATGAGCTGTACAACAGCCCTGATGGAGCACTGTTCTTCACAGAACATGGGTTTTACCATGCTTGGATGGCTAAGAAAACAGGCACACAACACCTGTAGGTACCAAAGCATCATTTGTCTTCAAGCACATGGAAGAATAAGCAGGCTGGTAAAATGCGTGAGGTGGCATATAGTGCAGAAATGCTGTCAAATTTAGTGGGGTGAACTGGGCCTGGCTATCTACATCCCTCTTCAGTTTCGGTTGTGACCAATATTCCTCCTCTCTTCATGATTCAAACTGTTGAAAGGGGGACTTTGTAAAATAGATGCCATCGTCTTTTTCAGAGATGGCTGTGGAATATGAATCATTGATTGTAAGATTAAAACGTGCCTGCAACACTTAACTGAAGATCTGTTTTTACAAGCATTTGGGTTTAAATTCTGATTCACTCATATCAACAAGGAATAAGACCCCCAAGGTCAGAGTAACAGCTAAGTGACACTGGGATGAGTTTAGGTGAAGAACGGGTTTCTGTGAAGGCTGGGGCTATGCTAGGCAGGACTGAAAAATCTGCAGCCTCAGATTTGTAGCTGTAAAATGTTTATATAATGCAATGTTTATGGAGAAAAATGTCTACTGCTGAGTCCATTCCTGATTTCACCATAAACTCTGTCACGTTTGATCTTTGTATGGACCTTGTTGCAAAGTGAATGTTAACTGTCTAAGAGGGTGACTGAATAAAAGACTTTATATTCAGGTTTTATAAAACTTTCTGCTGTCTTCAGAAGGATGGTCTATAAAAATGCAGGCTGGAAGGAAGAGAGAGGCAAATTAGGCAGCACAATACATGTTTCAGCAAGAAATATGGAGAGATGGTTCAAGGCCCGGGAACTCTCTGAGCTCTTTGCAACCCAGAATCGGTTTCACATATGACACATTCCAAGAATATTTCCAAGGATTTAGTGGCCAGATTTGTCCTTTGTTTCATTCTACATTAGCATATGTGAGACAAAAGGATACCTCTTTTTGTATTTTACATATCTAGTATCATTTGTGTTTGTCGATAATATTTTTTTGTCTTGTCCTCATAGATCTCAAAGAGACCAAAAAATCTTCTTCCTCCCCTTTTTAGCAGTCTGAATCCTAACATTTACTGATCAACTAAATCACACGTTGATGACCAAAATTTCAGCAGGAAATGAATCAACTAACTGGTATTCAAAGTGTCTCCTGTTCCCAGGCTCTCCAAATAACGTTGCTAGCAGCTCTGTTCATGGTTGTCCCCAGGCGCTCCTCTGTTGTTTGGCTTGATCTTCGACAAACATAGAAACATACTTCATAATAGTTACAGTCTCTCAAATCATGATAAAAGTGGTGATTTGGGGCAGTACCCCAACCTATTGATACACACTGAAGGGCAATGAGATTTAAAGTAAGTGTTAAGTAGCTAACTGTAAGATATTTCCCCATCTGTACTTTTATACAAATATAAGGGAGAGTAATAACCACAGAATACACTGATATTGCTGCAAAAGATCAATTTTAAAAATACTATCAGAAATATGGGAGTCAGAATAGTTACATGTAATCCACTTTAAAATGTTGAATATTGGGACTGGGACAAGGACTTTATGGATTAAAGCAGGTTATTAAGAAGTTATTTCATCATTATAGGCATAAGCTTCCTTTCTTTAAGAAGACAGATTTTTTTTTTATTATTTTTGCTTCAGAAGGCTGCTGAGTGAAACTCATATAATGACACCAACTGTCAAACTTATCATGTCTCAATTATATTAACACCTTTTTTTTGAAGTTCCTAACACGTAAAATGCAATTTACTATAAAAGGTTTCAACACCTACTGAAAGGAATTCAAGAGTAGAGAAATCCTGCATTTCAAAATGTGCTTTGGAGAGTTTAGGAGGTTTCTCTGTTGCTGCTTAGAAATCTTGTATGCTGGGGAAATTGTTAGTGTACTCTTCTAGCCTAACAAGAGAAAAAGAGGGAAAAAAACATCACTGTTTATTTGAGAGGTTTGGAATTGTTCAAATGTAAGGTGGATGACGATCTGAGAGATCAGCAAAGCAGGTCAGATAGCAGAAAACCAGGCTCAGCTAAAATTTAGTAACAAACCTTGTCTATGTGTGGTTCAAATTCAAAGCCACTGTATGTACTCTCATTCTTCTCTTCCTTTTTTGCCCCCTAAACCCAGAAGAACTCTGCTGAAATGAAAAGGAAAAACATCTTTGCAAAACCTACACATGAGTGAGAAAATACAATTGAAGTTTTTTTCCTGATTTTTGAAATTTAAATTCTTTTGAGCAGGTTTGTGTCACTGTTTGGCTGGAGCTAATATGTAAGGTCTTGTAAACATATAAGAATTCAGTGTTTCAACTATCATGTTACTATACCATTGAGCATCGTAGTTGAAAGGAGAACACTTATGGGAGGTAGTTATTCAGGTATAGGTGATTCATCTTTGGAAATAAGAAAAAGCTTTATCAGTGTTTCAATTTCATACCAGTATAACTGATATCAAACACAGTCATAACAGTGTCATCATAAACATGGCAGAGTTTCTGATTTACATGTTTTAATAAAGAATCAGGCCTCTATCGGAAATAAGCTTCTGAGCACAAAATCAATATTTAGAGTAGGTCATAAATTGTTACTTAGATAATTGATAAGAAACTTTTAAAGATTTCTTTACCTCCATTGTATTTCAAAGGCCTAAATTATCCCACATGAATATGCTCCTCTGTCTGCAGCTGACACTCATTTTCTCTTAGGCAAACACTTTGTATTCTTCCATTTCTAGATAGTTAGTCAGGGATGTCTGGTTTTCAGGGAACTGGAAATGCTTAGTATTATGATGGCTCCTTTCAGACTCACTCCAAGTTGGACACCTAAAAACCCACAAAGGTATTCAAATCCCAGAGTAATTCTGGAAATCGCAGCAATAAGCTTTCAACAACAAACTGCATAAATCTAGTTTTAGAGAGCCTTCTTCTAATGGTTTCTACCTGGAAGTCATGATTCTGCAATTGAAGCGGAAGCTCTTTGAAAGCTATTCTTCTCCTCCCTAGGCACAAATGAGCTATTTATTTATGACTGAAGAAGTGTTTTCCTGTTCAGTTATCTCTTTTTTTTTTTTTATAGTTAAGTTATAAATAACTATTGTAACAAAGCCTTAGGCTTCTGAGCTCCAGATAAGGCTGAATGCACTTTATGAGAAGCAGAACATCTCTGGACAAAATGCCTAGAACGGTAACAACAAAGACGAGTGGATTATGTAATCTGAACACAAACAAGCCTCTTCCCCTGCTTCGTATTGTTGTCCATTGAATTCTGCATCATGCATAAAGCACAGCATGCATTCAAACTAAGCTCTAATGTGTCATTGTCGTTACCTTGTGTTGCATTATTTACTACTGTTGTGTAAGATTTCTATGGGGAAAATTTCACAGCTGAGAAAGATCTTGTTTTATTGTGAGTAAATGTAAAGTAATTTTTGTTTCCAAAGAACAAAGACAATAAAGCTAAGAAACTAACATTTTCCTGTCTAATTATGCCCATGTTTTCCCCCTCACACACCCTTTTCCACAGTTCTTCAAATGAGATCAAGATTAAGACTGCTGAACTGATAAAGGTAAAGTCTGCCTTTATATAAAGACATGATTTTACTCTCCTAAAGAAGCAGCCAGTCCTTTACAAATATTGGATAACCTTGAGCTCTCAACATAATCCTGTGGACTGGGGACATGAAGTAAATCATACTGAAAAACAAACCAAAAAACCTCATCCTTAAAATTTCCTTTGCTTGTAAATATGTTTCCATGGCTTTGAAGAGTTTCTCTAAACAACAAATTCTGGCCATATTTCCATATACATGCCTCCAAGTTCAGCAAATAAGTGTGTATTTAGGCATCAAATATATGATAGACCATCTCAGAAGTTGCATGAGTACTCTGACTGGTAGAAAGAAGCATGAAACATTATTTATTACTTTTGAAATCAGCAGAAATGGGTAAATTCTTTTGTGTTTGTTTTCACTGAGCCTTGACACAAGAAGTTTTACAAAATTGGTGAACAAAACAGTTGCAAGAGCTTTTGCAATCTACTGATGACCACATAATTTAGGGAATGTAATAGATACAGATGTCATTATGAGTAGACAATGAATAGGAAAGGCGGGAATTAATGCCATTTCTCATAGAGCTTTTCCTTGTTCTGATCACTCCTAGCTTTGTTGCCTCTCCTCCTAATCTGCACTGCAGTGGTATTTTAGTTGGAAAACACTCATTTCCTTACATTACTGTGCCTGAATTTTGGCATCCAGGAAAATTTCAATAGAAAGTGCATAGTAAATTTAGAGGCATGCAGTACTGGAAAGCATATATGATGAACTAGGGTTATAGACAGCTATATACGTATTTAATTTAGTTGAAGGGGACTTGATCATTTTGTGTAGACACATGACATGTAGTCTGTATAGAAAACTAGTAATATACAAAGATTATGACTTTGGAGAATGGAAGTAAAATGCATACCTTTAATAACAGGTGTAATGGACCTGGTGAACCCCCAAAGTGTCTGCAATATGTGTGTCCTGGTTTGGCCTAAACCAGGCCGATTTTCCTTTCAGTGATTTTTACTTTCAGCTAAGTCTCCTCTAACTAACTGCATGTTTTTGCAGACAGTGTCTGCTTCCAGGACTGATAACGCTCGAAGTTTGTAGTTATCACTGAGGCACCGGTAGGGATGTTGTGCAGAAAGGCTCTTGCTGTACTTATTCTTGAGAGAAACCAAGGTCACTGCTGAATTCCTCATTGCTTACGAGTGAAGAGCCGAAGGGGGGGTCGCAGCTGCAGAGGGGAGCGAACAGGGCAGGTGACCCAAAATTGACCAACGAGGGTATTCCATCCCATACACGTCATTCTCGGTATAAAGGGGGGGGATCACGAGGGTCTCGCTCTCTTTCTGCTATGGCCGGTGTCCAGGGAGGACTCCGTCTGTTTTCCTGCTGCCCCCGATCCCGATCCGTGCGTTCCTGAATCCAGCTCTAGACCATCGCTAGGCCCAGGCTGGGCCTTCCCGGAGCCTGCCCTGCAGTGCCGGTGGTGACGTGGCTGACTTCAGGGGAGCTCAATCTTGGTTTTGTATATATATTTGTATATATTTGATTATTTCTATTATTATTATTATACTTTTTTTTTCATTATTATAGTTTATTAAAACTGTTTTAATTTTCCAACCCAGAAGTCTCTCTCCCTTTTCGCTTTCCCTTTCCCTCTGGGGGGAGGGGGGGGGATAACAGAGGGCATCTGCCACAGGTTTAATCGCCAGCCCAGCTTTAAACCGTGACAATGTGATTGACTTGTACATAGTTCTGGAAGATGGTCAGGACATGGGCCATTTAGCAGTGTGGTCAGTGCTGAGCGAGGTATATCACAAACTCCAACTACCAGTAGGATGTTCTGGAATGTCATCTAGACACAATTTCTAGGAGGGGAGGTAATATCTCCTGGTATGTACCTTTAGTTCAGATGGTCACTAACTTGATCATTACCTTTCCATGCTTTGGGGATGGCTGTACATTGACTGCTGAGCTCGGTATTGTCCCACTTTTGCTGAACCTGTACTAGCTAAGCAACAAAGATTTATTTAATCTGTAATCACAAGAGGAGTAACCTGTATTGCTATGGTAATACTGTGGTATGTGTGCTTTGCAAAAGGCCCTATTCTCAGGTGATTTGGTCTCTGGCTTTTCTTTTTCCCAGGTGGGATGGTTGAGTTAGTTGTAGGGCATCCACAATAGTGTTTTCTAGGCTTTTTCACCAGGGAAATAAAAGATATAATTCTGACAGCACATGTTCAAAACATTGTGCAGATGTTAATTAACAAGCGAGAGATGATGAACAAGTGGTGAAAAGCGTCAACGCTTCTGTCTTGCCTTGAAAACCTGAGCAGAATGGCCCGTGCTTCTATGGACCAGCCAACTATAAATGCCAACCAGGAACAGCATGACAGTATTCAGACTCAAAGTCTGCAGTCAAACTGTCAGCGGCATCTAATTAGCGGAGTTCTAGATCAAGAATAAAATGTGTTTGACTCTTTATAAATATGATGTGTAAAAATGTTACATAATGACATGCGGCTGCTCTACATCCCCCTTAATGTTTTGACAAGGGGCGTCAAGCGGTGAAAAACTGCAAAGTGCCAAAGTATTTCAGCAACTGCGTGCTAGGGACTGAATTCTCCATTTCAATTTCTTAAGCAACAAAGTCCAGAAATGGGATGAGCTCTAGAGATAAGTGAAGGTTGCTCAGTTTAATGAGCTGATAGAATTTTTTTTTTTTAACAGAAATTGGAATATGTATAGCATGTTAGAGTGTAGATTGCTGGAAGAGAAAGTGTGGTCTCCTGACAGAGGCTGTTGAAATCTATCTGTGGAGGACCCAAGTCCAGAGCTACTTCTGCAGGACATCCTCTGTATTCCTAGGCATGTTGTTTAAACCAAAATTCCTACTGTTGGCTATTAAATGTGTTTTTCACACTTTGTGGATGCTTGACATGGGATCTGTGGGTGATCTGCTTTGAAGAAATCAAAGAACTCACAAGCAAAATTGATCAGGCTCATTCGTTCAAGAAAAAAGTAAAATGATGGAAACAAATGCACTTATTAGTGGGCTTATTTTTATTCCCATAAGAAATTTAGCCTTGCATATCTCACTGGTAAATGGGAGTCTGGATCTAGCCCCATGAATTTTGGGTGCTATTAGAGTTAGAATCAGTTTCCTTATGCTCTGCTGCTAGCTGAAACAGAGAGGTACCCAGCTAAAATCTGGGTTGTTGTGCAAAGATCTTGCTTCTGACGATAGATCAAATCTGAAATTATTAGGCTGTTGACTTAGGTACAAGAGTTACGTAACTAAAATAAGTGGGGTAAAACCAGGGCAACCATTGTCTCCGCTTCTCCTTCTCTGAAATGGGAATAATGGGAATAATATAATCTCTTTGTCTAACAGAAGTACTATGCACAAAAACGCAAAAATTTTTGTGAAACCCGTGGATGTTACAAAACACAAGCAGCATGGAAATGTTGGGAAGAAATCAGTCATTCTGTCTTCAGAGCAAAGTACATTGAAATCGAAAAACCCAGTATTGCCTTGCTGTTCATTATTAGCGGACTGTCCAACCTGTTCTCTAAACGAGGCTGAGACCTTGTAGAAAAGTAATATGCAGTCATTTAGTTAAAATAAAAGAGACAGGAAGGGTGAGTAGACTTATTTTTTTCCTAAGGTTTACAGAATTGGTTTTTAAAGCATGGATTTAGTTAAAATATTTTTTGTACGATTATTCATATGTGCAATATATAAATTTATTTTTTTCTTCTTGTATTTATTCATCATGAAATACTTTCTGGTGATTTGTTGGTAAATATAGCTGATGAAAGAATACTAATAAACTAGTAATTTAGATATTAAAGAGGCATACCAACCCTAAGATGCAGGTAGTTATGTATATGGAATGTAAATGCCAGCTAACATAGTAGAAAAGCGCAGAGCAACTAACTAAAATTACCTAATTGTTGCAAACAGGTCTCCACAGCTATAAAGCAAAGATCTCAATCTTATCTCATTTACATGAGTTTAATGCTTAGGGAGCTCCTAATTTACACAGATGTCAGAGAGAAGAGAATCAGCCCAATTATAGTCTGAATTTATTGTGCCATCACATTATCCAATTTAGCTATTTCAGTGATGACCACATCATTAACATCTTTTCAGGACAGCAATAACTGAGCCATTTTTATTGCTGTAATTAATATTGATGGCAATGAAACAAGCAATGGAGGTACTTGACTCACATGTATTGGAGCTAAGTATTGCAAATATAAGTAACTTCCTGATCATTTTTTCTTGTTATTGTTAGTTATACAAGCTCATACTAGCCATAGTTATTTCAGGTAATTCCGTGTAATTTATGCTGAAATATTGAAAAAATTAAATCATCAAAATAAATTTCAGCCATAACACAGAAATCTTTCATGAGTCATAGGAAAGTAACCCTGTCATCTGTCTTAGATAAAACATCTAGCTATCAGAGATTCAGTGTTCCCTAAGGAATCTTATGATAGAATCATAGAAGTATAAAGAAGGAAAAATATCCCAAACATTCATTTTGGGATAATCCCCAAAGAAAAAAAATCCTTCACCTGCAAAATATTAGTTAACAGAAGAATGGAGCAAATGAAGGGTATGTTTTTGTATTATTCTAAACAAAAAGAAAGCTGGGAGAATACTTTAGTGGTGATAATTTATATTTATAACATAAATCATAGATCATCCGTACCTTACTTCTTTTGTCTCTCACAGAAAAGAGAGACTTTTTAGGATATATTGTAAAGTTTATTATTTCTCTAAGAAATTTCAAGTAAATTTGCAGTTGTATGATTTAAAATATGATAGAAAAATCCATTATTTAAATGGAAAAAGATTTTTTCAAGTAGGTCATCATGCCAGTTTCCATGGCCTTACAGAATTGCCCAGTACAAGCTGTAAGGGAAGACAATACTTTATCCAAGTCAGAATTAAATAGCCCAAATGCTTGCTCGCCAACACATGTGTGCATTTATAAACATATGCAAATTGTCAATTTATGACCCATTTAAACTACTTTCCATTCAGATCCATTGGTTTCGGTCCTTAATACGACTCTCATTTCTTTCACTCTAAGAGCTTCCTCCAGCTTCCAGAAGTGGTAACTGGCAGCTGTTTCTCATGTGAAAATGGTGTAAAAGGTTTCAGAGAGTATATTTAAATAATACTAAAAATATGGGCCTGATCCTCAGCTGATGAAGATGGGGATGGCTCCAAGGAATGTCAGCTTGTTATATCATTTTATGTCTGTCAAGACTCAGAAACTGAAACCTAGTTTTTGCAAGAGGCTCTGCAAAGAGGAAGATCTTTTTAACCATAGAGGGTCAATGCCTAATTTGATGAAACAGAGGAATCAGTTTTTTCTAGGGAGACAGCTCCCCTATAAATCCTGAGAGATGCTTATAGGACATAGTTTCCTTGTACGTGTTTATTTCCCTTCATATACACTGGAAACTGGTTATTTTAAAGTGGAAATTCAAGTATTTTGAGAATAACATTTGTAAACCCCTCTGCATTCTCTGCTTTATTTTCCTTTTAAGTAAACATTAAGTATAAAAAAAAATATTTGGAACCACAATTCTCTAGCAAAAGAACAGGCATTAGTATCAGTGATTTAAGCAGCACTGTGCTATTAAATTGGACCTTAGAGAGAGAAACAAATCCACCATCCCTATTTATAGGAAAAATCCAGGATAAGTGTCTTTTACATCTTAAATTTATTTCTGCATTTTTCAGACTTTTCCTTTTACTATCCTGGACCAACATTTTACAACAGAGGAGAATTTATTCACATAGTTTCCAATGGAAAAGAAACCATCTGGGTTTTGTTCAAAATTTGTTAGGATGCCCACAAAGTTGATAGGAGTGTTAGAATTCCAGTTTAATGTAAAATGGAAAAACTTTCCCCTGGTCTGGAGTGAATTAGATGCGTTGCTCTCGGACAATCTATGATCTCTGAAAATCTGCTTTTTTTTGTTTGTTTGTTTTCTTTGCTTATTGGCATTGTTTTCTCCTTCAGTCTTGAATGGTGAGACAAAAAACAAATGCTGGGGAATGAACAAGACATAGCAAGGTCATATTACAAGGCCAATGACAAAATCAGCATTAAAACTCTTAAGCTAAAATGGGAGAAAATAGATATTTCCAGAGACATGATTAAAGTTAGTAAAACATTTGCATCAAAAAAGCTAACAAAATAATCACTGGTTTAGATGCCAAGTTTCAGAGTTCATCTCTTTTTCAGCTAAGATTATGCATACCATTTACTTTATTTCCAATCTACCAGACTGGCTCCCCAAGTGGTATAATGCTTTAAAATGTAAATAATGTTTTATCTATATATGCTTTAAATAAAATTATGACCGTTACAAATGATCCAGCTGCTATAACAGGGTTTTATGTTTGTCATAAATTTTTAACACAGTAAGAAAATGAATCAAAATGTATCTCCCCTATGGTCATTAAATAATAACGCTACATTGCCTATCATACTTAGGTATCCTATTTTAAAACTTTGTGAAGAAAAGGGATGTAATTAGGTTGATGGATATTTTTGATAGGGGAATAGTAATGTCTTTTTCAATGATAATGCAAAAGGATGAAATTCCATCTAGTCATTTTGCTGACTTTTATTACTCATGCATTACACAAATGTAGTTTGGGGAAATGAACTGAAGGAGACTCAACTGAATATTTGGAGAAAGAGAGATCAATGTGGTGACAAGAGGCAAAGACATGTCTGATGCGTCAAGTGCTTTCCCATGCTGAGGTGAAGAGAAATATAAACAGAGCCTGGAAATGAAGTGATGGAGGAGTATACACTCTCTCTCTACTCACTAACCACACTGAAGACGTTTTTATGAGCCAATTCTAAGGAATCAGGTTTGAGAGCAGTGTGAGTTTCACTACTGTCTTAATATCCTTTAATCTCTATAGAAAAGACTAGAACAAGGTGAGATTAATTTAATCTAATATTTACACTTAATATTTCAGTGGGTTGAATGGCCACACTTCATTAAATCTTTTTGAAAACCCTTTTAGTTTCCATGGCTCTCAGATAACCCACTTGTAAAACAGGAAAATACTCACTTATTTACTGTAAGATAACTTCGTGACTGCTTCTATGGTGTTCAAATGTGGCAATGTGGGGCCTCACCTGAAAATGCAGCTCGACTTGTGGTGCTTACAGGGGTGGATAAAGTGAAGTAAGCACAGTGCCACTATCCTCAGAGACTGTGTATTTTCCAAAACATTTAGGGTGAAACCCATTGCTCATCCTCACCCAGTAGATGTCAAAGGAATTCATAGAATCAGAGAACCATAGAATGGTTGGAGTTAGAAAGAATATTCGAAGATCTCCTACTCCGACCCCCTTGCCATGAGCGGGGACATCTTTCACTAGACCAGTGTCCTGGTTTCATTAGGATTTTGTTTCAGTTTGTGGCCAGCCATGGTGATCAAGGCCATTAGCAGTTAAACGCAGGGCAGCTGACCCAGGCTGGCCCACAGGTGTGTTCTATATTGTTAACATCAAGATCACTATAAAAGGGAGGGCTGGGTGGAGGGGGGGAAGAGGTGGGGTTGTTTTTGTTCTCTTCTCGCCTCCCTTTTTCTCATTGCCAATGATTGGTATTCCTGGAACCTGCTGCAACTGTAGCTAAGTATACTTCTGTGTGTTTTGTGTTAGTGTTTATATTGGTTTCTTTATTTTATTACATCTGTTTAATTTTAACCCACGAGTCTCCCTGTTTTTCCCAATTTCCTTTCTTGAATGGGGAAGGGACATTGGGTGAGAGAAAAACTGTTATTGTTTTGTCCCGGATGTGGGCTAAACGAAGACAACCAGGTTGCTAAAAGCCCCATCCAACCTGATCTTGAATGTTTCCAGGGATGGGGCATCCAGAACTTCTCTGAGCAAGCTGTTCCATTGTCTCACAACCCTCATTGTAAAATATTTCCTCCCTATATTCAATCTAAATGTACCCTCTTTCAGTTTAAAACCATTGTTCCTTGTCCTGGCTTTACAGACCTTGGTGAAAAGTCTCTCTCTCTTTCTTATAGTCCCTCTTTAAGTACTGAAAGGCCACAATAAGGTCCCCCCAGAGCCTTCTCTTCTCCAGGCTGAACAACCACAACTCTCTCAGCCTTTCCTCATAGGAGAGATGTTCCAGCCCTCTGATCATTTTTGTGGCCCTCCTCTGGATCTGCTCCAATGGGTCCATGTCTGTCTTGTGCTGGGGACCCTAGAGCTGGACACAGCACCGCAGGTGGGGTCTCACTAGAGTGTAGTAGAGGGGCAGAATCACCACCCTCGACCTGCTTCTCAGTCTTCTTTTAATGCAGCCCAGGATACGGTTGGTTTTCTGGGCTGCAAGTGTACATTGTCAGCTCATGCCCGATTTTTTCATCCACCAGTGCCCCTGAGTCCTTCTCCACAGGGCTGCTCTCAATTAATTCATCCCCCCAGCCTGTATTGATACTGGGGATTGCCCTGACCCAGGTGCAGGCCCTTGTACTTAGCCTTGTTGAACTTCATGAGGTTCACATGGACCCATTTCTAAAGCCAGTCAAGTTCCCTCTGGATGGTATCCCTTACCTCTAGCAAATCAACTGCACCACTCAGCTTAGTGTCATCAGCAAACATGCTGAGGGTGCACTATCATCTGTGTCGTTGATGAAGGTATTATTACGAATTATCAATAAATAGTATTGGTCCCAGTATGGATCCTTGAGAGGTACCACTCATTACTGGTTTCCACTTGGACATTGAGCCATTGATTGTAACACTTTGGACACAGCCATCCAGCCAATTCCTTAACCATCTAACAGCCCATCCATCAAACCCATATCTCTCCAATTCAACTGCCAGAATATTGTCAGGGAACATGTCAAAGGCCTTACAGATGTTCAGGTAGATGACATTTGTAGCTCTTCCCTTGTCCGGTGATGAAGTCACTCCATTGTAGAAGGCCACTGGATTGGTCAGGCATGATTTGCCCTTGTTGAAGCCACTTTGAATGTCTCTAATAATTTCTCTGTCTTCCATATGTTTTGACACATCATCCAAGAGGATCTGTTTGATGATCTTACTGGGCAGAGAGGTGAGGTGAGGCTGGGTCTCTTTCACTGCATATCTCTGTATTTGCATAGGCATCTGTACCTGTGAAAGCTGGGGATAAAATGTAGTTGTTCTGTATAGAAAGCACTTTATACATAGGATCACTGATAAAAATGGCAGCTCAATTCACTGAGCAATGGAGGATCCAGCCAGTTAAGTGTTCACTGAGTTTCTAATAACACCTAAGCATCTGCACAGGCGTGTTTTCATGTCTAGAAGTGGGAGTGAAGAACTGAGTCAAAATACAAACAGTGAATTTTACAATGTTTTTATGCTTTAAGTAGCACAGTGGATTGATTTTCAGACGAATTATACATTGTTCCAAATTAAACAGAAAGAAAAAACCACATCAGTTACGTGCAGAAGAATACGTAAATTACCCAGTTGCAAAAATAATCTTGTCCTGACATTTCTCTGCTGAAATTAGAAGATTTTCTGCTACCATCATTGTGAAGTCAGCCAGATCTTTTGAAATTCCCCTCCTGAAAGTTAGAGAGGCTGGGCCAGCAAGGTAATTTTTTTAAAGACATATCTAGGTGATGAGATGTAGGAGTAATCTAGTGTTTAAAAGCCTACCATCTAAGACTGAGCAGGTCTCTTTGCAGTCAGTGGAGAGAAATAGGCATCCGAGAAACATTTCAGCTTAAAACAGGTAACTAATATCAGATGAATCACCCTTGGAAGCATCTATTCCATTAATTGACTACGAATGAACATCCTGCTTACATTGAGTAGTTCAGATTTTAGTGTCTAATTTTTAAATGCCTAAAATTTAGTGCAATGAATTCCACCCTCACAAAGTTCCATTAAAAAAAATAAAGCCCTAATGTCTTCTTATTGCAGTTATATATCTTTGTAAATGAAACAAAGATGGATTTGAAAATTGTACTTGGTTTCTCAGAATCAAAAGAACTGAAAAGCTTCACTCAAAGCCATCAGTCTTTTTTGGTGCTTTATTCTTTTAGGTAATAGAGGAGAAATTATTCTGAAGAGACATCAAATGAGATTTAAGAAAGTAATGTCCTAAAATGCAAGAGTATGCAACATGAAACACCGGGCAAATTTTTACTCTCAGGGGCAGAAAAAAGTAAAGTAGGAAAATGTGTGTCTTCATTCAATACTTACTTACCTACCCAGTGTATACCCTGAAATTACTAAATTAGGGAATATATGCTGGAATTAGATACAAGATACCAAACCTTATAGGACTGTTACTATGATAGCTTTATATTTTGTAGACTTTTAAAGGTCAGATTGTTTGTCGTACAATTCAAATAACTGTTTTCAGAGATTTCTTATTCTAGGTTAACACACTGTTGAGGAAAAATATTGACACATTGAAGTGTCCTGTAAAAATTACTAGAAAATAATAATAGAAAAATTTCTATAGCAGTTTCTAATGAGACAAAGTTTAACACTGAATGATTATACCTTTTCTGGAAAAAATCTGTTGAATTGTTCCAAGTAGCTGTATAGTGATTTTTTTTGAGCTTACTTTTTCTAACTTTCAAATATTTTCTGTGATTTTTGATGAATGAACATTTATTAAATTATTGCTATTTTTTTTTCTAAGGCAAATTGCAAATATTATAAATTAATTAATTGCAATTAATAGATAAGTGTGATTTTCATAATCAAAACTGAAGTCACTAAAAAGTTTCTCAGAAATTCCACTGAAAGTTGAGAACTCCAGTTTGCATGTCGATTTCTCATGGCCTATAAATAGCACTTATTTTCCATATGACAGCAGTTGTGAACCCACTCCAATTAGGGACACTTCTCAGGTCATATCCTTGAACATGGTTAAACAAATGTTGTATTTTCTTGGGAAGTGAGCTTAAATCTGTCCTTAGGAGGCAGCGGGAGATTCACTGACAAGTCAGTCATGGTGGGAGCTCACTGTAAGCCATAAGTCCTTGCCACATGAGGTTTCTTTTGGTATGGCCAGCCCAAGGAAATAATATGCTGATAAATGCAACCTCATAGAACATGCTAGATGACCCAAAATGCAGCAGTTTTTATTAGGTCTTGTTTTTTTTGGGAATCCATAGAGGGTGAAAATCTAATACAAAGCATACCTACAAAACATGAAATTTATCAGAAATGAAGAGGCCCATATTTCAATCCTCAGTGTCCTCCAGGCTGGTGGTTTCATACTGACACTTATAAGTGGGTAAAGGTTGATCCTGAGGCACCTTCCCAGCTAAATAAAACCCCATGATTTGTGGCCAGGAATTTCTGAGTTTAAAATCTGCTGAAAAGTTGATGAAGTTCTAGCACTTAGAATGTACTTAACCCAAGATACAGGGTTTATATAATTGCCCTGCTTTCTGTACTCCTCTAATGCCTTTAAAACCCATTGGCCGATTTGGAAGGCTGGTGAGGTCTCAAAATATGAAATTCCATGGACATCAGATAGAGAAGAGGGCTTCATTTCAGCAATAGTACAAATTCAGCAGTTACCATTTTATGTCCAACCAGTTGAGCTATTGAGGGGTCAGGTACACCATCCTGGCATGAATGGCCCTTGCTTGGAAGGGTGGTCGAGGACTTTGGGTACGTGTGGACCTTGGTGGTACTGCAGGAAAGAAGTTATACTGCGATGACTCCACCTCATATTCTGATGTGGAGAAATGGAGAGAGGTAGGACACGGAATTACAGGGAAGCAAGCCTCATTAGTTCCACTGTAAAAAGAACAGCTTGTTTTACACTGAGAGAGTTACTGAGGAAAAAGCTTGGGCTTTGCAGTGCGGGATTATTAGCAATAGACTAACATATGTGGGCCAAATTTTATTTTAAGTTACACTGATGTGCTTAGTGTGCTTCTAATTTGCAGCAGAGTAACTAATATTTGAGTCCAAGCTTCTTTGGGATCTAAGAAAAAGGACAGTAAATTGTTTCTGCATTTTTCTTATTCAGTAGATTCTAATTATGACTCTTGACTACCTTATAATGAAGTCCACGCAATTCTCCAGAACAACCTTACCAGTGGAATGGTACTGAGCTTTAATTTGTGTATACTTTCTTTGAGATTTAGAGCTACTTTGGGGACTTTTTTACCCTTCCTCCATAAAGGTTTTACACACAAATAAGTACAGTTAAATGTTTAAACAAAACCTACATTTAATATTTGAAAGCATTTTGGAACTCATTCTTTTAATGATAAACAGCTGAAAATGAGGAAAGTCATAATGATTTAGCTTGGACACAATTTGAAAGAAAAACAAAATCAAAGTCAGACCATGTTCTGTAAATTCACAGTGCTTGTTACCTTCAGCTATACTTTGGCAGGCTCACTGACTGACTTTGAATTTGAGAAGCTGGACTGGAGTTTCAAGCCTTTCGGGAGCTTGTCTGTATTTGAAAATGTTGTATTGTTCCTAGCAATAATCGTAATGGCGCTGTGCTCTTGTATACCATAGAGTATTACATGTTGTTACATGTTGTTGTAGCTACCTGAACTAATTAGTCCTCTCTATAATTCCGTGCAACATTTCTGACACTTTGGTTTTTGACACTTCCTAGTCTTAATATCACAAACAGAACTAGTGGGGAACAGATGAGAAGGCATTTTTCCACTGAAATAATCGATTATATAAAAAAATGGAAGCTAGTATCAACATTGCTCTTCCTCTCATTACCCAATTTTCAGTGCCAACATTCAGCAACATTTAAAATGTTTCTTTTAAACCTGAAGCAAGTTAAAAAGGAAGCAGATAAATAGCATATATTCTTTATAATTTCATTAAACTGTTTTTCATTCATTTGTTCAGGAAGGAGGTATTTCATTCACTTTGTCCATTTTTAGAATTTTGACTAATTTCCCTTTATTCGGGGATCCCAAGTGTTCCCATATGCTTTAAGCTGTACTTTCCCTCCTGACATGGTCTGTGGCAATAACACGGATGACTATGACCACTGCCTCAGAAACATTTTTATTCCAAACATTAACTGGAACAAATTAGATTGAATTAAACTGAAAATTAACACCAAAGAAAAAGGACACACCCTCAACATGTGCATCAAACTGAGTCTGGTTCCTCACATGAATTTTCTATTAGACGTGTCAAGTTGAAAAGGAGAAGACTTGCAATTCAGCAATGCAGGTGCAAACCTTAAGCCCCACTAGCTGTGTGGAAATACCTGTGATTAAGCACTAAATTGGATGTTCTGGATACCTAGATGTGACTACCAGGTCTATCATTAGTTTTTAGTCATTCACTAGATTGTTTGGTTTTCAGGTCACCTGCAGGGAATAAATAAGTCTCCATAAATACTTAGATCTTTAAAAATCCACTGGCATCTCTGTTTTCACTAAAAAATTCCCAGCATGCCTGACAGTCTCTATGCTGTCCCCAAAGCTGCCACCACTTTGGCAGGTCTCAGTATATGATTGCCAGTCTGCCCAGGACCCATCAACAAAGCTTTCCTCCATCTCACATCCCTTGGGGTCCCAATGTGATAAGCACACTCAGAATGTGCCTAACAATTAAAACACTGATCTTCAGCATAAAAGAGTGAATGATAGGCATTTTTCTGCAAAATACCAGGAGAAGGAAGAGAAGAGGAGAAGGAGGTGACAGCTACATTTATAGAGGATGAAGAAAGATGTGCAAAACTTTTAAAGGCAGAGAGCCGGGGTGAGCCAGAATCCCTTGGGGTTCCATCCTGGAGTGGGGATCCCTTCATTTCTGCTCCAGGGCCTGTTTATGTAATTTATCCAGTGTGTGCTTACTGTAAAATGAATAGACAGCTAAAGTATCAAGAAGCAAGATGACCTACCTGTAGCTAATTCTTTTGTAAGTCTTATTTCTCTGAACCCAAATATTCCTTTCATTGTGTTGTTTACCAAAAACTACGCTCTCTCCAATTCCCTGAATCTGGCAGGTAAGGCACCATTACAACAAGGAGATACAGGACTAGATTGGGTCAGGATGAGGAAGGTTGCTAATAGTTATGCTCAGAACCACCAATACTACTATGCCAGTGATCCTGTGGGCCACCACTGTGCTGAAGGCACTAGGACAACTTGGAAGTATGTCACATTTTATTCTTGCATCTAGCTAAATATGTAGGGACTTCAGTTTGCTTTAACTTTACTTTACTTATATGCAGCAGTTTTATATGGGTTGGGCTACTCTGAAGATGCAGAAAGTTTTCCCCCATTGAGGAAATGTTTTCAATATCCTGCCATTATTATCTAAAATGATTCAGAGAAAAAAAGCTTGTCTTACCCCTGCTTCATAACAACTTCGATGCTGAAGAAGGGACTTGTTGAAAATACCTAATTAAAGGGAGCAGAAAAGGGCAGTGAATGAATTATCCCTGTAGTTTTCTGAAGTAAAAAAATAATCAGTTCCAAATTAGGAAGTTCTCTTTTGTATAATTTTATAATTATAGGGGAGACTTACACCAGCCTGCCTGTGGCATCAACTTTGTCTGCTATTTCATCACTTATGCTTCAATGCTGTCTTTTCCTTTCTATGCTAAACAGCCAGGGATATTTCTTATTTTGGAAGATAACCTGCATAAGCAAGTAAGAGGGCAGCACCAAATTTTTCAGAAATAATTAGTAGAGAATTTATTGTCTAGGCCTTATGGTGCCTGAATGATGCTTTCAAGCTCTTTGTATTTGTATCGATATTTTTGTGTGGTTTTACGAAACAACTCGGCCCAAATGACAAAAATTACTCCAAAGGAGCTATTAAGTTCTGTTGCGTGTGCATGTGCATGAACCCACATGCAAAAATATGTGTGAGATTGTATAGCTCCTCTTCCAACCTTTGGTCAGCTTTGTTCCCTTCCCTCTGGAGATCTCCATTTTTGGATCCCTGTCTTCTAATCATAGGCTCCAACATTTGGACTCCAAATGCACCTTCCTCTCAGATCTCTGTTCACACTCAATGCAGTAACTACTACTTTTCTCCATCACATGACTGCCAAGTTCATCATGTCTTGGATTTATTTCTGCATCTAGAACAGGAAGGCTAAATTTTGACTGTCTGGGCTGTCTGGCATGGCTGGAGAAGTGACCTTTGATGCTAAAAAACACAGGCACATCACTGCTGGTCCTTTGGTGCTCGCTGTCTACACAAAGGCTTAACATAAGATGAGGGAGGGAAGTTCTCACAGAAAGCTTAGAGTTGCTTTTGCATGACACTTAGGAGTGTTTTATGCACCATTTGTCTTTGCTACCACAACTTGGAAATTTCTGAGTTATAACCCAGTGACTGATGAGATCTTAGTAATATGACAGAGCCAAATGACTCAAAAAAAACCATTAGAGTAAAATCAAATGTTTAACTTTTCATCAAATAGTTAACTAGGATTGTGTACGTTAAACTGTAGAAATGCCTTTTGAAAAGCTACAGTTGAATTTTGTCAGTATTACTATGTCAAAAACTCTTTACGAATCTCTTGAATTTTTACAGTCCTGTGGACAATATGTTGATCCACAATATGTTGACCACACCAGGTTGTGCCACTGAAGCAAACTATAAATATTTTGGAAATTAATGTTCATATACCAGATGCATTAGTCCAACTGCAAAACAGTTCTTTTTTTGTAAATGAAGCTCACTTTTTATCATTAAGTGACCATAAAATGGATTTAAATCATCAGCTGAAAGCAATTCAGAAAATAACTCTCATTTTGAAAATGTGCTCACCAAATGAGATGCTTTGCCCATGCACATAACCAGGTTAAACTAGGGCAAATATGTATGAGATTAATGTTATTTGTATTACGGCAAAAGGTGGAGGTCCTGTGAGATCAAGACCCCTTTCTGTGCATAACAAGACAGTCTCCACCCTGGAGAATTTACAGATTAAGCAGACAAGAGTTCCAAAAAAAAGGAAAGTCTTTTGAAGCTGGGAAAACAGCTGCTTGCAGAGTACAGAACGACCTTTTCAGGGTTCACAGTTGTCTGGCAGGAGAGCGGGGAGGCAATTCCAAGGCTCCTAAATTTCCAAACCAGTGTCCTGTCAGCCAGAACATAAATATTAGTATTATTACCATACCAGTGATGTATTATTGCCATTTGTTTGCTGCAGTGCACACATTGTGATAGGGACTTTTCAGAGAAATTAATGGAGTGGAATTTTGGTGCAGGAGGTTAAAAGTCTGTATCCGTCTGATCCCACTGGCTCCTTCACCAGTCTTCCTCCACAGACATTATGTGAGCAGATGGAAAGAGGATGAAGTGGTTTATCAAAAACTCAAATAATTATCTTCTCTGCCAGTCCAAATGTTAAGAAGTTTCCAATTAGCTATTTTGGTTTTAAAATTGCTGGATTTGGGGTTTGTGTTTTCATGTTTTGTTTTGTTTTTTCTTTGATCATATCTGAATTCTTTTAACTTATGCTCATGTGCTTGTCACATGCTTAACTAGGAGTTATTTGTGTGTTCATGATTATCAGCCTTCAAGCCCAGAAAAGTATTATATAAATATAAGCCAAATTCAGGTTCAAGAAACTAAGGTTTTATGAATGACAAGAAAATAAAAGAAAATGTTGTCATACAATTGGGAAAAATGGCACTGCTGAAAGGCCAAGAGTGATATTCAGCATGCACATTGAGATGTTTTGACTTAAGTGCTGAGATGTACATTTCTATATGTGAACTGGATGTCTCAGCTCTCATTACAGACCCTGGAGATATATATATAATAGAGTCAGTGAAGACTAGAAAGCTATTCAGCCATTCACTATAGATGTCGACTTTGGGGTAAAGTTAGTTTCTAGACTCTGTCCAATGTATTGGCTAGACCTCCGCTACACTAGGAAGTTAGACCCCTAGCAAATATACATATATATAAATATATGAACATATAAAATAAGTACATAAATTCTCACTTGCACAAGTATGAGAAATGAGAAATTGATAACAATGGTTAGTTGAGGTGTTCAGAAGTGATCACCACAGCCTAAATCCTTTGCAAAATCAAAATATAAGTAGTTTCTACCTATAAGTAGGAACTGGTTCTACTTCCGATTCCTAATACCACTGACGAAAGACTGTAGCAGTGAAGAATGTGTTGTGTTTGATCTGGTTTGAGCTTTATCAACAGCAGGCTTAATTAAGATCCAATGACAGAACCTCTCACTGGAAGCAATGTAGCAGTCAGAAATAACACAGTTTAGCACTCCTGAATGGATGTGTCAATCTGGCATCTTCCTGTGCATAACAGAAACACATTTATCCTAGAGATAACTGAGTGGTAATAAAAATGGATCCCAATATGTTTTTAAGGTTATTTTCCAGAGTTAAAACATATTTATTTTACTAGTATTTGTAGAGAATTATGAAAGATCTACAGAAATGATGCTAAAATAGATGTGAATTTTGTGTGGATTACTGACTAATTTTGCACTTCTTGAGTCTTCTCTGTCAATCGTCACTTTAAACATATTTTTAGGTGATTAAGTAATTACCATAATCTCAGCATTTGTGCATCATTTTGGTACGCATTGATCTGATCAATTTTATGCTCTGAAGTACATTACACCTATTCTTAACACTTTTAATACATTAGAAACAAGGGATTGACGCTATTCTAATTTTTAGTTCTACACACTAATTAAATTTATTGAACTCAAATTTAAACATCTGTCTGTGAGTAGAAGACTAATTCTTTCCAGGTAATTTTTAGAGAGGAAGAGGAAATGGAGTGGGAATGAGGGGAAGTTATGAGCAGACAATCTGATAAATAAAAATAACTAAATTCGCTCAATTTATTCTGTGGGCTTAACCCAGAAGATGTCGCGCTGGACTAGACAGAGCTGAACTGGTGTGATGGATGCCTCTATGTTGCAGGGGGAGAGCAAGAAGGTTTTATTTTGTGCCGCTGCAGAGATAGAAGGAGCAGGCACAATCCACAGAATAATGACACCAGTAGATGAATTCAGCAAGCAGAGAAAATGTGTCTGCTTGTGAGTGACAGGGCAGATGCAGCTCCTTTCTCACAGTTAATGTTGCTGTTACCCAGCATTTCCATCTCTGCAGCTGACTGAGCAGATATGCTCCTGAATTTCCTTACTGGTACCCGAGTGCTTTCCTTATGAGCTCTGTGAACGGACGTACTCTGAGAAATGTTGGCACTGTGAGGCTGGCTGGCAGCTTTCTACTAATGGGGTCCTGAGGCCACCCGCTGACCCCTGCTTATTTCTGCGCTCTTTTCAATTTCTTATACCCAGCACAGCCAGGATTGAGCCTCCAACAGAGGTTAAGCACAGAACAGTAGAAAGATTTCTGAATACAGCTGGACAAAAGATAAAATCAAAAAACATGGGTTATCCTTGACCTTACATTTGAAATCAGGATCATCCTGAAGCATGGGAGTCTTGGAGAATGTGTCTCAGTCAGTGAACTAAAATAGTGGCTGATTTTATATGGGTTACAGCTCCAGTACTGGTTTCCTATAAATAACTCACAGATGTCATTTGAATTACAGTCTTCTGCAAATAAGGGGGCTGCAAGCATACCCAGAAGCCTGTTAACAAGGAGATGACAAGCTTCAGGCATCTAATTGCTTTAGCTCATCACCAGTAAGACACTAGCCGTCCTACAGCTAATCTGACCAGCAATTGACCGAAAATTGAATCTAAACCAGGAGAGTTATTTTGCTAATTTCAAAGGCCTGTCCACTTCCAAAAAGAAACCCCATCCCTCTACCTGTTCATCCAGCTGCTATGCAAGAGATGTAATAGCTTTTGTGAATTTTCTTAGCAGTTTTTTCCTAGCACCTGATGTCTGCAGAGAACAGTCCAAATATATGAAGCTAATTTTATTTCCAAATGCTATGCAGACAGTCACAGGTAAATAAAATATTATAAAAAAAGCAAAGCAAAAACACTACCAGACCTTGGTCTCCAATTTTGTGAAGCAGAATAAGGGAACAGGACCAAGGCTGTATAATCTAATGTTTTGTTATACTACAGTGGCTTTAGCAAGTTGCACTGACATAGGATAAACTGTGTCAAGCAGGATGACATTTCAAGGGTGTGTATTCTTTTCTTTTTTTCCAGAAAATATCACTAAAATGTTATCCTGAAGATATGAATCTTAAAAACCAAGTGATTCTTTCTTCTTACACAGATGCATTAGGGACCCTCTGAAGCCAAAATCGTGAAGATATGGGGCAGAGATAAAGGACAAATAACTTTCCTATTTTCATATACTGCTGGAGAAGACCCAAATCTACAACTTTCAGCCCTGTCTCTTGGCAAGCCCTATTACCACCAACCCCATGGGGTTTTCTTCGCATCAGAGCACTCTGCTGAGAGGAGCTGCTTAGACAGCAGAGGAGCATGGGGTAACTGAGGTGTTTCCCCAATGACCTGCACGAATTGCCATCTGGCCCTAAGACTAAGTAAACACTCAGGATATACTACGATTTGTGTGTATTCCCAGTTCTGGCTCTGTGTTGAATGTAGTTCAGTCAATAAGGGGCCAAACCCATGTGCAGACTTCTTGGTATGCCAAGGATGTTGTGGTTTGGCAAAGTTGAAGCCAGGAATCCTGGTGAAAGCAAATAATATGAAATGTTTTATGACAGGCTTGCGGCACAGCTTGAAGAAACCATTCTTTTGTTTCAGCTTTCTTCACAGTCTGATAGCTCTATAATGTGGATAATGTGGCTTTCTTTAGGTACCTCCTGTGCTAGGCAGCACTGGAAAGTAGACTGTGCTCTATGAGATCTGGGTACCCTCATCCTGCTCAAGCATCTATTTTACTCTTCCAGGTCAGTGCTGTAAGTGTTGCCCTCCTTTATTCCAAAGCGTGACAAAGGTCTTTGACACCATGTCCCACAGCATTCTCCTAGAGAAACTGACTGCTCATGGCTTGGACAGGCATACGCTTCACTCGGTAAAAAACTGGTTGGATGGCCGGGCCTAACGAGTTGTGGTGAATAGAGTTAAATCCAGCTGGTGGCCGGTCACTAGTGGTGTTCCCCAGGGCTCAGTGTTGGGGCCTGTTCTCTTTAATATCTTTGTCAATGATCTGGACAAGGGGATTGAGTGCACCCTCAGTAAGTTTGCAGACAACAGCAAGTTCGGCAGGAGTGTTGATCTGCTGGAGGATAGGAAGGCTCTGCAGAGGGATCTGGACAGGCTGGATCGATGGGCCGAGGCCAACTGTATGAGGTTCAACAAGGCCAAGTGTCAGGTCCTGCACTTGGGTCACAACAACCCCATGCAATGCTGCAGACTTGGGGAAGAGTGGCTGGAAAGCTGCCTGGTGGAAAAGGACCTGGGGGTGTTGATCGACAGCCAGCTAAATATGAGCCAGCAGTGTGCCCAGGCGGCCAAGAAGGCCAACAGCATCCTGGCTTGTATCAGCAATAATGCGACCAGCAGGACAAGGCAAGTGATAGTCCCTCTGTACTTGGCACTGGTGAGACTGCACCTTGAGTACTGTGTTCAGTTTTGAGCCCCTCATTACAAGACAGACATTGATGTACTCAAGAGAGTCCAAAGAAGGGCAACGAAGCTGGTGAAGGGTCTGGAGAACAAGTCTTATGAGGAGCAGCTGAGGGAACTGGGGTTGTTTAGTCTGGAGGCTCAGGAGAGACCTTATGGCTGCTACCTGAAAGGAGGGTGTAGCGAGGCAGGTGTCCATCTCTTCTCCCAGGTAACAAGTAATAGGACGAGAGGAAATGGCTTCAAGTTGTGCCAGGGGAGGTTCAGATTTGGTATTAGGAAAAATTTCTTCACTGGAAGGGTTATCAAGCACTGGAACAGGCTGTCCAGGGAAGTGGTTGAATCATCATCCCTGGAAATATTTAAAAGATGTGTCAATGTGGTGCTTAGGGCCATGGTTTAGTGGTGGACTTGGCAGTGCTGGGCTAACAGTTGGGCTTGATGATCTGAAAGGTCCATTCCAACCAAAACTATTTAATTATTCTATGAAGTATCACCAGATAAAACACACAGCATTATTTAGTTTCAATAACAGAAGGAGGGCAGATGTAGTACCACCAGGTATGCAGTCAAGTTTAGAATGTGGGGTGTGTAAATAACACAGATGAAGCTTCAGAAGTGGCTCTCTAAAAATAGTTCTGCCATGATATTCTCAGGTGAGTAGAAAGGTACCAGAGAGGGGCAGAGTGTGTTGAGGGAAGCAGGGTATGTTCAGCCAAGTTATTCATGGCTTGTTTGTACTCGTGTGAATGTCAGTGTGATCACTGAGGGAAGAGGGCATTGCCCTACTCTTTCCCAGTATTTTGAAATGATAATAAGCTCATACTCACATTATTTGCTGCTGAAAACATTACCCATTTTGAAAGTTTTAAAGGCAAATTTTACAAGTTAGTCTTTACCCACAAGAGTAGGAATTTCCTGCAGTTTAATCCTTTTGTCCTGGAAATTGCTTCTCTTCATGACAATCTGATGCACGCCTCATTTTCTGCTCTCAGTATCATATTGGGCATGCTGGCCCAGCAGAATACCAAGCATGTGTCCAATTTAAATACATAAGTGGTCCAGCTGAATTGAATTGGACTTTTCGAACACTTCATGCTTATATGCTCATGTCCCTGAACCATGAAACCATTAGACCTACTTACAAGTATAAGCATTTGCAGGATCCTCCTCTTAGTCCACGTCTTCCTAACTCCAGCTTTCTCACAAAAAGCAGCTTACTGGATGTGTTATTTTCCTACTGCTGCACTATCCTGAAAGCTCGGGGAAATTATGTTACAAACTCATTGAAATCCTTTGTTGCTTTTAGTGACCACGTAAGCCCTGCTCCCTATTCACAGTGAGGAGGTAAAATGGTAAACATTCTGCTTCAAAGAAATTAAGATATGTAAACACATTCATTCCCTATCATCAGGCTTAGCCTGTGAACCCGAAGAACATTTCTATATCAATAGGATTGCACAATTGTATGCTTTTCTTTCCAGCAGTACAAACGTAGGTTCTATTATTTTCATCATTCTCAAATACACATGGATATTCAGGACAATGCATTTGGTATACTGCACTGCTCAGAGCCCCATTGTTAGCTTCCACTCTGAGTAACTGCGGCGTTTTAGAAAAAGGGAAGGACACTGAAGAAACTGGAAAATGTTTATAAACAATGGGTATGGTCAAAAGACTTTGACTTAAAAAATAAAACCTTATATTTAGCAAATGTTTCACTTGCTGGTAGAAAAGTCTCAGGGCAATAAGAACTCAAGAACCTTTCTCTCTTTTCTTGTAGACTTCAATGGAAAAAAAGAAAAGAAAACCTTCCTTCAGGATTTTAAAGTTTCTAATCAGAAGTGTTTGAATGTCTTTTGTAATTTGAACAAATGTCTTATTGTCTAAATAAAACAGACTCCATAAGAAACTCTTCCTCTGTTATAGATTTTTCAAGCACTGAAGGTGTTTTTTTTTTCCCCTCTTGGCTGTATCTGTTGTCCTTCCTTCAATATCAATACTGACACTTCCCTATTAACTCATTAAGGGCTTGTGACACTGGATACAAAGACTCCATAATTACTATTCTTGCAATTCCACTTGAAGATTTCCACCAAGGCTGAAACTTCTTGTACTAGACACTGTACAGACACAGGAAAAAACAAATCTTGTCCCAGAGAGCATTGTATTTGAAAGGACAAATCTGACAAAGCCAACAAAGAAAGAACAAAGACTTAAATAGATTTGTCCAAGATCATAAAAGAGGATGGTTTTTTTTTTGGCAGAATGGAGGTCAAACCTGGGTCTATTGACTTTCCATTAGTTTCTCATCTACCTCTTCATAATCTCTTGTAATTAATTTCCATCTATTTCAAAATGTTTGCACTCTCAGGTCACATTCATCTAAATGGCTTCAAAAGGTCAGGTGGCACCTTATGGAATTGTGTCCTGCAAGGGCTGGAAAAAACTATGGAAGGAAAACAAAGTTTAAGAAGTATTGAACTACAGCAATGTCCAGCCAGAACTAGTACACTGGTATCTTATCATATGGGGAAGAAAGTTTCACAGGAGAAATGCATCTCTTAAAGAAAAAAAAATGCTAAACTTCTATATATTTAGTGATGTTATGTGCTGTGCTGCTAATAAGCATCACATTGCATTGTCATGGGCAGGGTCACATAGAAAGGAACCATTCTTCAAGGCTGTGAGGTCAATCCTAAATAAATTTGGAGTTTTGGGACTAGTATGTTAGGACTAGGAGCTTGCTTCTGCTCAGCTATTTGTTAAATACAACTTTAAATATTTAGTTCACTGTGCCCACCATTGCTAAGCAGATGGGCTGCAGGTGGTAGGTGGGTTTGTGGACATCTCTGTATTTCAGACTCTTTATCCACTATCTTACCATTTGCCACAGAAACTCAGGATAACTCTTGTCAAGAGATAAACCTCTCAGCAATTCGGCAATTAACATTATTTTGTTACAGCCAGGATCTTGCAGCTACAGACGCTCATGACCTCACTTCCCCTCATCTGTTAGGTGAAAGATGCTTGGAAAGTGCAGTCTAGACTTGAGGAATGATTGGCTGTGAGGGAAGCAGCAGGGTGCTTACCTTGTGCCAGAGTGTTCAAAGTTAGAGTTTCCCTATGTAAGTGCAAAAATAAGAAAACCAAACAGAAATCATAATTGTTCCTTTGCAATAATAATCCTGTTTCAGCATGAAGACTATGGTGGTGATTGGTTAGCCATCCTGTATGATTCTGGCACACCTTGGAAATACTGGGAGCCACAGCTTTCCCATTTCTGATATTGCATATGGATCCAAAGTCACCCAGAGAATCTAATCTGGGATATGTGTTCCTTTTCTGGCTCAAAGAAAGTGACTGCCTCCTTCCTTTATCTTGTTCCTTGTGACAGGGGAACCAAAAGGCAAAGTATAAAAAATATTACTTGTATGTTTTCTCCAGGGATCGTTAATTAATGCCTTTGCTTAGATGACATTTCCTATTGAAATCCTACCTTAAAATACAAAGGTTTTATTTCCCAATTAAAGACCTAGAGAAACAGTAATGGCACAAGCTCTTCTAATGTTTGGCCTGGTAAGAATTTTGCACAGAGTCTAATCAAACCCTATGTACAGACACAGGGAAAGACTTGAGCTGAAGTTTGGGTTGGCATGACCAGGTAACTGTTCCTCTTTTCCTTGTAGTAAACGGGAGAGCTTTTGTTCTATTTTGTTTCCTCAGATCATGGGATTTCATTCTTTTTGATGGCACATTCTCTATTCAGTCAGAGGTTGGTAAGATGCATGCAGTTTAATAGCCAGCTACGTGTTGGGGTAACGTGTTTTGCTGCCAAGGCAACTGAGCATCCAGGATTGCAAAAAGATTTTAAATAGAAGAAAATGGTAGCAAACTGAAACAAATAATTTGGATGCTGAGAGAAGTGTCAAGAAGTCATATCCTTTGATGTGCATCATCTTCATATTACCTTTGCTTCTGTTTAGTCAGAGTTTGGCCTGAGATCCTTGTTCAGGTCTTGATTTTGACTGGACATCATGAGACATGGAAGAGGGCAATGCAAATCTTTCATATCAATGAGAACTGGCAGGGTTGTCTTTCTACCTCTGGCACTTTGGCCCATGCTTCCTAACCAGCTCTCCAGATGGGTACATATAAACACTGAGCACAATAGCTGAGATGAAAAAAGGTAAAGGAACGCCAGAAATTGTATCAAGAAAGAGACACATTTGTAGGAAAACATTATACCAGTTTGCATAGAGGGGGCAAAAATGTGTAACTAAGAGATGCAGTGGAAGAAAAAGGAAAGGTGTGAGATGGTGCAGCTGTGAGGACTCAATCTTACCAAAAAATGTAAGACTCTTACTATGATTGTTACTGTATTACTTTGTAACATCCCCTTAAAGCCAGTAACACTGTATGAGCATGTAGGAAGTAGAAAAGAGCTTTCAAGAGAAAAGTTTATAAGAAATCGCTAATTCAAGAGACAAATAAATGCTTCAAGGCTGGAAGATAACATTGAAAAAATAGATGTAGTCTTCAACTCTGAAAGGAGTCAGAAGCAACCATCACCTTCTCTGGTGATGACTCCTCCAGACCCTGGCAAAGAATGGCTAGATGCAAGGATTTCATATTGGGGGAAAAAAAAATAATTGATGAAATGTTAGAGGATGGAGATGAGAAAAGGAAGAGTAAAACCTATGAAGAGGATAGAGAAGCTACAGGGAATTTGCAGAGAGGGCAAAGAACTGTAGAACTGGGAAGCCAAAGGAATTCACCATCACTGATGTGAAAACTTATCTGTTGTGGAAACCATGGGCTGAGCCTTAGTAGTAATTCCTTTCTTTCATTGGAAATGTTACGTGATAAAGAACATAGTAATTATTTCCAAGGGACCATAAAGAGCTCAGGTTGCATTGAATGTTCTCTCCCCTCCAGTGATTTCCCACAGAATTGCTGATTGTGTCCAGCTCCTCAGGCCTCTTTCCCTGACCAGCTCAACAGCTTAGGTGCAGACTGTTTTAACTGTGAGTGGAAGGTACTAATGGCACCTCTCGTGTACAAGGGAACGCTTTTATACTGACAAAGAGAAAGCAGGAAGCGTGGAATGAGTCTGTGGAACGAACTGACCCACAATTACCATGCACCTCATTACCCTCTGCTTGGAGTGTAAGGTTTTTGGCTTTGTGTTGGCTTTCCTCAGCATAAAAAACAGAGCAACTTCTCTAAAATAACAGTCCCACTAAATGACACTCATTACACAGGCTTCCCCATCAGCAGAAAGACAGAATAACAAATAGCACCCATCAGATTAATTTCTTAACTAATTAAGGGAAGGCTCAGAGATACCACTTCAGGTATTTGGACTGGAGGCAGGACATCCACCACCAAAAAAATCTCTCTAAAAATCTAAGTGCCCTTCCCAGTTTTTAATATCCTCTGCAGCCATAAGTCCTTCTGCTCCATTCTGACATGCTCCTTCTGGTCTTAACACTTCAAAGATGTGAGGTCTCTGGCCCTGATCTGACAAAGTGTTTGAGCACATGTTCTTCACTGGCATTGCAGAAATTCACGAGTTTATGTGATTTGTTTAGTGATGGTGCTCAACATTTGAAAGTACTGAGGTGGTTGTCTCTTCAGCCTTTCTGTTTGGAATAGTTCTACCACTTGGACTACTTCTACCCATAGTGCTTCTTCCTAAACATTACCATGATGCAAAGAACAAATGTCATGGTTTAAGGCTGGGCCAGCTGTTAAACCGGTGGCAGACACTCTCTATTAACCCTCCTCCCTGCCCAGAAGGGAAAGGAAAATAGAAAAGGGAAAGAGACTTACGGGTTGGAAAGTTAAAACAATTTTAATATCCTATAATAATGAAAAAAAGTATAATAATAATATTGGAATAATTAAATATATACAAATTATACAAAACCAAGATCGAACTCCCCAGATATTGGTCATGTCCCCACCGGCACTGCAGGGCAGGCTCCGGGAAGGCCCAGGCAGGGCCCAGCGATGGACAGGAACTGGATTCAGGAATGCACAGATCAGGATTGGGGGCAGCAGGAAAACAGACAGAGTCCTCTTGGGACATCGGCCATAGCAGAAAGGGGCGAGAACGGGCGAGACCCTCGTGATTCCCCCGCTTTATACAGAGAATGATGTGTATGGGATGGAATAGTTCAATTTTGGGTCACCTGCCCTGTCCACTCCTCCCTGAAGGTGCGACCCTCCTGCGGCTCTTCACTCGTAATCAGTGAGGAATTTAGCAGTGACCTTAGTTTCTCGAAGAATAGGTACAGCAAGAGCCTTTCTGCATAACATCCCTACCAGTGCCTCAGTGATAACTATAAACTTCGAGCGTTATCAGTCCTAGAAGCAGAGCCTGTGTGCAAAACATGCAGTTCCTTTCAGAAAATGCAGTTACTTAGAAGAAACTTAGCTGAAAGTAAAAATCACTGAAAGGAAAAATGGTCTGTTCTAGGCCAAACCAGGACAACAAAAAAATAAAGCAATTGGATTAATGGGACTGATTGGTCTCCATTGGTTTCCAAGAGAAGGGAAAAAAAAAAAAGTATAATTTTGGCTTGGCATATTTTTTTCCTAATTTCTGCAACCTTTTGCATTTGTTATCATCTGGGGAACGATAAATCACTGTTTTTTAAGGTCCAAATGTGATATTATTTAACTTTAGAAAATAAAATAATAAAATAAAATAAAATCAAATAAAATAATAAAATAAAAATCCTTCCCAGGAGAAAGAGCTCTGGAATCTTTTCTAGAACTCAGTATAAGTAATACAAGACTTCATTATGATACACAGGGAAGTGTTATTTATAATAGCCTGGCCAGATTGCAAACAGATGTTGGTAGAAAGTGAATCTATTATTAAATTAATTTGCCTTTTACCCCCAAAAAACTGTAGAACATAAGTCAGATATATTTAATAAAAATCAGATATATTTAATAAAAATCAAGTTCACCAAAAAGGTTCAGTACTGAAGGACATACAATATGACACTGCCAGAACCATCTTCTTGTCACAGCTCTGAACGTAATTGATTAAATATCCCAGTCCTAAGAGATGCTAGTCACAGATGGTTTTAGGGGCAAGCAATTGCCCAGGGTGGGACCACATGAACTTTGTAAGGAGAAAGCAGATGAACTAGCAAAGCTGATACTAGCCATACCTATCAATCTGCTTCCATTTGATGAACAGGCCCAATGACTAGTCAGTGTGGATTGTGATACCCAGCAACATAAGAAAGCGGTTTGAAAGTGGTGACTTGCCTGTTAGTGCAGGAACAGATTTGTCTTAGATCTTAGAGCGGGAATGACACATGATGCTGTTGAGCATTTCTGGGTGTTTGGAAAGAAATCCCTTCTGGTGACAAAGCAAGCTGCAATTTATCACTTTTATCGTTCTTTAAGAGAAAGTGGAAGAAATCAGGGAAAATTCACAGGTGCTTAAGAATTGATTTTATGTCTACCAGTATCTGATTGTCAGGTTATAGCAACACTCTTATCGCAGGTGTTCAAGCAATGAGAAAAGAAAATGTAAATAGCATGTTTAGTGAACAACTAACTCATAGAGTTAGACAAGAAACTAGCAAATCATGGTGCATAAGCCTGTATGCTTAGCTGGCACAAACTTGGTGTGAGCTGTGAAGCAGAGTAAAGCATAGAATCGTAGAATCATTTCAGTTGGAAAAGACCTTTATGGTTATCAAGTCCAACCATAAAAGAGACCTGTAATTAAGCCATAGGTACATAACTATCTGTTACTTCATTAGAGGTACTGGTGCCCTGTCTGGGTCATTATGCATTTTAATAAAAAAGCACTAAAGGTGAGGTTTCCCTTAACACTGTATGTTGCCTGACATTCTGGGGTAGCAAGTACAGAGCGGTTCACACACTGGGCTGTGCTTGAAGTCCACATAAATTTAATTCTTAGAAGCAAAACTCAAGCAGGAGTGATGCTTGCATTTTGAAGTGCTACTTCAGATAGACATTTAAGCAGGTGTCTAATGGAAACACATGCTTAAACCCTAAAATACCAATGGGATGACAACTCATTTACATTTTCACTGAGACAGACCTTTCAAAACTATTTTATGTCTTGGATTGTGCTAGTTTACAAAGAAGCATGAATGTAACTACCATAACTGGGGTAACCATGATGCCTTGTGTATTTTTTTGATTTGTAATCTGTTCTGTCAGGAGTCCCTTTAAGATCTGGAAATTCAATTTGAACTGAATTCTTGGAAAACGATACAATGATTTTTGTGGGGATGTATACAGCAATGCTGCAAGGATGAAAAAATAAAATAAAAAGAAATCATTTAAAATGTTCTTGGCTAGAAATAGGACAAAAGTGTATTCTGACAAGTGATAAGATTTTAAAGATCACATTTGGGCTGTCAGGAAGGATTTTTATTTTAATGAAGTGATGACTGCAGGCCAAACTCATTATTCCTATCTTTCTTACAAGTTTGAGCAAAAGCAGTAAGGAATACAGAAATGGGAAACTCCTTCCCCTGTTTCCTTCCCGCCAAGCAGTGAAGGATGAGAACTGAGGCCTTGAACCAGCTCTCTCCAACCTTTCCATTTGCTCCAACAGCTCAGCATGTTAGCATCGTCATGAAATAGCTGTGAGCTGGAAGCAAGCTCTGGGACTGACATCTTTCCGGTGCTCCCATATCCTCCTGCCTAGCCAGAACACACAGGGCTTTGCAGCCCTGCGGTGAGAGCAGGCTTTTCCCAGCCAGCCGTGAGCATCCTTGGTCCCATTAAGGCTACGTTAACATGACATCACCCACCTGGTGTGGCTCACACCTCTCTCTTTGGCATCCAAATACCCACAATGCCTTTCCAGTTGTCGTTGAGTTGTTAGGTTTTTTGTATTTTTATTTTTTTTTAATTTCTAAGTGCCTGAATTCTGGGAACAAAGTCGAATCTTTGAACGTCGACCGGATTTAGGTATTTTTAATCCCAGCCTCATGCTCCCAGGAACAGTAAGTACAGCCTGTAGGATGTTGCAGTTTGACTTTCACTCAGCTGGAGCGAGCCACTGCTGCCTGGATGCTGCTTCTTACACAGATGCCATCCTAGCAGCCCAGAAATACTTTAAGCAGTATTGGTTATGATAATAATGAGCAACAATGGGCAGTTCACAAGTCTGGAAGAGATCATTATATTTCGAAAACACAAATTTCTTCTCACTGCCATTGGTTACTGCTGTTTATCAACTCAATGTCTAAGACCTAAAATCTGAATAATCCTCACAGTATTTTAGAAGAGGAAACAATAATAAAAACTTCCTATTCTCTTCAGAAAGATGGATTTTTATTTTAATAAAGTAATGAACCCAGAAAGACTTATGTTCTTATTAGAATATAAAATAAACCAAATGGAACCATTTGTAATCAGGATTTTATCTGAGCAATGTGCTCTCTGTATCACCCACTGCCTATAAGATTGTATTCCGTTATACTACAGCAGTAATAGGAAAGAAACTAAACTATTTGCATCAACAATAATGCAACCAATTTTCAAGACTCGCATGTCAAAAATCCATTATTCCAGACATGATTACCTGGAACTGCCGATAACAATTGTCACCAATTATACATTTTTACAATGTAGCAAGATTTGTATTTCTCTTTCTCCACCCCACCTTTTCTTCCTCTTTCTTTTTGTCTTTTTTTTTTCCCTCCAAGGGGGTGGGGTAATGTCTCCATCACTTAGATTAGAACATTACATTTAGTACAAGCAGCAGATGTTAATATGGAAAGACAGAACATCTCAATTTTCACACTGTTAATTCAGCTTACTGAGCCAATTTCACAATTCTCACATTCCTCTAGTCCTAAGAGAAAATGCTAATTTAGATTGTTAAAACTGACACAGGTTAGGGTATAAAGGGTAATTAGCATAAGATCCTACACAAAGTGTTTTTAGCACCATTAATCAACACCCACCTATGCATACACTTTTTCAGTCAGAAGTGGTGTTGAATACTTCCGAAAAAAAAACCCTAAAATATTCTGTACTAGTTAAAAAAAATGTAGAATTTCGTTGGAAGCATTTTCCAGTGAAAATACCTAACATGAATTTTAAAGAGAACTTTTATTTTACACATGAGAATTATTAAAAGCTCACAAAATCATTCTAGAAAAAAATACCTTTATGATTTTTGAGATTGTAGGGGGTTCTGCTAAAATGCAGAAATACGTCAAAATGCACTATCTGTTTTGGGGTTTTTCCACTGTCTCATCCTGAACACCAGAAAACTGAGACAGAGTTATATAAAGTGATATAATTCTGCTTTGCACTCCATTTCATTTACACACATATAGTTCAGGTAAATTAGGTTTTCATTAGTACAGACTGATTTAATTTTCCTTGAAAATACTACTTGGAATGGGAAAAATCCAATATAATTTTAGAATACTTGATATCCTACATAAAATCTATGTTACAGTTTATATGATTTATTTTAAATGATACAAAATCATCATATGAGCTGCCCTGGAAGGAATTCCTAAAATTAATAAATGAAATAAAGAGGTTAGGAATATTAGTTTAAAAAAGAGTGGAATTCTACAATTTGGGTAACTTCCTGTTGATGATTAAATAAGGTTCCATAAAAAAAAAGTGTATTTCCTAAATCAGATAAGCATAGAAATAAAAATTCCAGCTGCCAAGGACAAGGAGTTCTAGGCATTTTAATGCTAAAGCAGACAAGTCAAGTAATTATTGTCTCTAATTGGCACTTCCACAAGATGTAACAATTTTTACAGTACCCACAGCCAAGTGGCACTTAAAAAGGTGAGAAATTATTTCCTGCCTTGGGAAAAAGAAAAAAAAAAAAAGAAAGAAAAAAGAAAATAATATGCTTTTCTAATCTGAGCTTTGTAGGGGAAAGACGGGCTATGAACTTTAAGGTCTGAATCAGCAAATCACTTAAGCACGTGCTGCATATTAAGCATGTGCTTATTAATACTTGCCTAAAAGGCTATTTTTACATCTTAAACTGGCATACTTAAATGCTTTATTGTTTCAGCATGTATCCCATTCAGGTGATCACCATATTTTGTGTAGGATTCAGCTCTGGATTTTGACAATTAGTTTTGGTTCTGCAGGGGCCTCTGTGATGTCTAGAAGTTGCTACTCCTGCTCCTTGTGGTACAGACACAGGGCTTGATTCAGCTGTCTAACAAACATCTAATGACATCGTACATAACTCAGGTCATCTTGACATCAATCTCCTGCTAAAGAGGGGCCTGAGTCTTCTCGAGGTCTGCATCACATCTGCCAGCCCTGTGGAGATCAAGGGATTAATCTGAGGCATTTTAAGTGGCAGTAGATACCTATTTTAACAACTAAATCAAGTCTTCTTCCAGTACAGTCAGAGGGGTTTGACTCAGTTGTCCGTATTTAGACATGTACTTCCAGTCGAGATGTCATAGAGCATCCCACCTGGGTACCAGCTGCTGCTCCAGAAGGCATAGGTCCCTATATGTCATATGTCATATACGTAAGCACCATGAGGATGCCTTAAATACACTCAAACTTACACAGAAGCATCCGTTAATGCATTTTGTTAAATAAGACTTGGGCAACCAGTAGCATTACTTCTATTAGTGGTATGAAACCAGGGAGGGATTCTAGGAGAAAATATAAAAATCAGCCTTAGAAAAGAACTTAATAGCTAAAGTGAACTAACAGTGGAGGCAGCTATCTCCTGAAACCAAGTTCTGCTGCACAGCTAACCAAATTGATTAATTAATTCATCACTGCAAAAACATGAAATATTCCTGTTTAGTCCACAGTAAGTAAAAAGCCATAGAACACTGTTGACTTTTGCAGAGTTTTGTCATGTGACGCCTCCACCTGGGGTTGTAAATTTTCATTCATAGGTATCACAGAGCAACTCTACATAAACATTATTTAACTACTAGTTTGCAAATGGAGTGCATTGAGAGAGATGAAGATACTAGCCTAAGGTCAGAGAACCATAATAACAGAAAAATGTCTCTGGTTTCCTCCAGAACTTTTTAGATGTTCACACATGACAGAAAACGAACAAAAACCCCAACTCAAACAAAAAAAAAATCTCATTTCCATCACCCCACTTGAAGTGCTCCATCACTTTAAAATAATTGTTTGCCTTTAACCAGATCTAAGTTAATGTTTCACTTAAGGATACAACTGAGTCAACTTGCCCTACTTGACTTTCTGTTTGGAAGTCAATAGGCAGATAATGCTACCCTATACATGGCTCAAACAAAGGCAGGGGTGCTGTGGCTGGACAAAAACACAGTTACTCATCTTAAAATAAAGCCAGCCTTCCCTGTGCCAGAAGCATTGATACTTTAGGCTAGTGACTTTATATCTATGCAGATCAACTGAACTGTTAAATTTAATATTGCACAGTCTGCAAAGTTTGCTGGCTTCCTGGTCCTGTGTTTCTTCCATCCTGAGAAGTCCATATGAGGAGGCTGCAGACTGGGAACATTCTTGCGATAAAAAGTTCTGATCTATCCTGTACCTGACGGCACATCATCTTCTTTGAGCGCTCTGGATCTCATTCTTTGTCACACATTAGCAGCATCTCTGATCATGGGATAATGAAGAGCTGAGGACATAATGAAAAAGATAGTGGCTAGGTATGGGTTGCCATCACTAGATACGTTTGCCCATGATTCAAACCTTTGAGGAATTTGAGTGTAAACAAATAATTGCCTGCGCATACAAGGCATAGCAAGAGTGTATGTGGCCTAATGCTTCCAGGAAGCATAAAAATTTATGTCAGGCAGATTAACTATACTGACTGTGTAGAGTAGATTGTAGTCCAAAAAGTACAATATGAGTTTTCTGCTCTTTGTAGGCTAAGCTAGATTTTCATTAAATCAATGTGTCTGGAGAAATAAGTATAGATGCTGTAGATAGGGTTGAAGGTTTTTTTCACTCTTTTTTACTACTCTCCAAAAGAAACAGATCTGCTTACCCAAATCCAGAAATGTTTCTTTCTCACAAATAATCAATACTCCAAGAGAATTTTTAACTGCCGTACGACTGCTTTCTTTTTTATAAGGAAGCCGTTATAGACCACAGAAACCATACCTTCAGAATGGACATTGTCCAAAAGACCATGATGGAAAGGACTGATATCTTATACTGGAACCATTTATGGATATCATTATGAGGTCTATGCTGAAATAAAGAACAAACCATCAAACTAATTTACACATCCAAGCTGTTAGCATGACAGATAAAGCCAAAGGGAGGAAATCTTCAGTCTCCAATGGACATCAGATGTAGAGGGCCCACACATAGAGACTAGACCTAAATTTGCTTTGATCTTCATGCACATTGGCCCATGCTGGGAACATGAGAAATGGCTCATCTTTTTTTTTCCCTAGTGAATAGTAAATTTACTGAAAAATAAAGCTTTAAAGGAAGAGTACAAAATCTCTGGAAACTGAGACAAAATCAATAATTATTTTCAGCCAAGAAGAAAATGAAAAATGAAGGAAGCCCTTTGAGAATGTCATAGTATTTTATTTCACTATTTAAAAATGAACCTTATTATTTTCAGCAGAACTAACTGACTTCATATTTTGGACCAATATCTTGTACTTAAACAAATCATCTACACTGAAAGAAAAAAGATCAAGTAATAACATCAACTAACCTTGGAAAGAAAATAAAGAAATATATATGCTTGTATTGATGAAACACTTGCATAGAGCAGAAATCTTTGTTTAATTATTTTTTTCTTTTTGCTGAAACATTCTACTGTACTGCATTTCCCCACTTTTTTGCCTGGTTTGGCTACCAAAGAGAAAAAAAACCTAAATTATTCACCCAGCTCTAGTGCCAACAAGTATGTCAATTAGTGTTAAGTATTGTAGTTTTTTTTATTCAGCCATATGTCCGCTTTGGCTAGGATGGAGTCCAGCTGCTAATTTTATACAAGATATAAGCAGCTGCTGGTTAGCAAATCTTGATGTTTGCTTGCCTAAGATTAAAATTACATATTAACAAGCAAAATTCTTTCTTCGGTGATTGTTGCAGGTCAATAATGTCTATCGTAGTGACCATCTAAGAGAAAAACACCTTAGCAGATGTGTTTTCATGGATGTTTTCCCTTTCACTTTCTTCTACATGGCTTACAAAGGAGGTAAATATCCACAGGCATGCACCTGAGAAACAGGTATTTTTACTAAGACCCTTCACAAGCAGCTCCCTGGATCCTTCTGTTTCCAGATAGAATATGAAGGCACTCAGATGCCTTGAATAGATCTTCATATATGCTGTTCCTTTTCCAGGAGAAAAACCTGGAAACAGAGGAGTTCCTGAGTGGATGCAGTATCCAGAAATATTAAGCCATTAGGCAGATGAATTTGTTTCTGTGCCACCTGCCTGGTGATCTTGTACAAACATAGCCCCATGCGTGCTGTGGTATGCATACCATTTGTTGTCTTGACAAACTCGTAATAAATCTATTTATGCTTGTTTATGTAGACTATTAAACTTTGAAAGTCTACTTGCTTTTAGTGCAGGACTATCCTGGGGCTAATTTCCCATTCTCTGTGTTTAAAAGCATCTTGTAAAAAGGTCCCATTTCTGCAGAAAGTTTAATGTTCAAGCTTCCAGAAGTAAATAGCTATATAATGGTATTTGACTTGCATATCTCATAACAAAATGCTAATTATTTTTTTTTTTTTTGTAAACAAGATGTACCCTGCTCGAGAGCTGTCACTTTTAGGACTTCACTGATGTGTTAATTTCTTACTAGTATAGATTTGGTGCTTATCTCTGAGGAATATATAGAATGATAACCTGGTTGTACTTCACCATATGTTCAGCCTCATGCAAAAGTCAAATCAACTGCCTTTTTCTAAATTACATCCTCTCTTGATATATGGACCTTATTTATAGCCTCCCTTTGTGCAACCATAACACCATCACATAGGGCTTAGGTTCTGAAAACCGTAGCAATTGCCTGAAAATTGATTTGATGTCTTCTGCCCATCCCTCCCTCAGGTCCCTCAAGACATTTTAATATGAGCCATGACATTATGATGGATGAAATCTGGCATTTTACTGTAGCAATGCTACTCCCATGTGGAAAATAACAGCTTGTTCAAAGCCCATCTTGCAGCCAGATTTAGGATATACGGTAAGCCACATCTTCAGTCTCCCCCTTCTCTCTACTCTTTCACAGTATCCTCTGCAAACAGCTTCATTTCGCCCATCAACCTGTCTCAGTACCAGATTCTCTCTAATCCTTACCCTTAGCTCTGTGAGGCTAGCCTGAAGCACACAAACAACAGTTACACCGTTGCCCTCACAAAACTCTCCTGGATGAGCAACATATGCAACTAATTCACTGGTAATTATCTGAACAGAAGTCTAGCTGATGTGTGAAATTCACTGTAAATTATTTCGGACAATATCAAGCTCCTGGTGAACTGTAAGTGCAGTGATACCATGTTACATACAGCCTCTCTGTCACAAAACTATTCTCTCTTCCCTGTTGAATGGCCTGAACTAGATAAATGAAAACTGCCTGAAAAGGGAGCAAATTATATTTAATTTTTTACTCCAATCTTTAAGAAAAATCTTTCCACTATGACCAGTAAAGCACCCAGTGTTAACTGATTGTCAAATATCCTCCTGTGTGGGTACTGAAATACTGAATATCCTCCTGAAACACTTTTACTCTCCACAGCCACTTGGGATAACAGAAATCTCCCCCAAATATTGTCATGCCAGTCAACTAAAGACTAAAGTAATGAGGCAGTTCTTGCAGATGCTTGTGTGCTTAAGTTACCCAGTTGACATCCAGGCAAAGCAAAGAGGATTCTGACTTTTTGGGTTCTGAAGAAAAGTGAATTCATTTTAGATATTCAGTACATTTAGTTATATCTTTCTACCCTTCATCTGGAAAATCCTATTCTGTCATCAACTGCTGCAATTGCTTATTTTGTTCATAAACAAAGATGCAATCACATTGAATGACATTTTTCTTCTTATACAATCTTAAATATCTAAAGGTCTGAAGTGGTCACCTCTTTTTGTTGATCAAAAGGGTGGTCCACCTGATGTATCACAAGGTAAGCTGAACCTTGAAGTTTCTTCACTGGCAATGATAGGAACACAGTGTGACTAGTTCTCATGTGGACTTCCCTAACTAAAACTAAACCAGGGCAAAGGAGTTCTGTCAACTAAACCTGTCTTCCAATACCAGCTGAGGAATGACCATCAGCACAAAACAGCTACAACACAAGAATATCCTAGGAAACAATGTTTGTCCATTGTACTTTATACGGCTTGTGTTGATTTGAACTGTTCACAGTCATTAATTTTTTTTAGGGAATGCTATTATCTTTTTTTTTTTTTATGGGAGGAGTTCACTGTAAAGCCATTAGCAATATGTTTTTAAATGTTGATGCGGGTAAGTCTCAAGGAAGTTTTACAAACATTGCTATGCAGATTTGGTGCTTAGTTGGCCATGGGAGTTTGGCACCTAAAATGTCAGGACCCACCTTCTCTCAGTAGTTACACAGGTGGTCTTTAGAGGAAAAAAGGGTTGTGTCAGGGCTCCGAGGGCAATAATAGCTCTTACCACCACTACAGGCGTCTCTTCCCACCCCTGCTCCTGGCCCATGACCTGGGGCCATCAGTCCCTTCCCCAGCAATGCCATTGGATGCCATCTCCAGCTCTACCACAGCCCTGCCCTGTACACCAGATTCCTGGATTCATTTCACTGCTGACAAGGATTTTTATCCCCTGCCTTGTGTGCACATCCAGAATCTCATGCTGCAGAAAACGTGGGAAAACAAATGTAGTACACAGTAGCTGAGGACTCAGGGTCTGAATAACCCCTTAATTGTGAAGAGGATCAAAATTGGCCCCACTTTTCCATTTGTGCTGCACATTTCCCTCTGAGTCAGAGACTTCCCAAAACAGTCTTTCTGAACCCTAAACACCTTTACATAGCTTTAAAGTGCAAATGACCGTGTATTTGAAGCAGATACTTATGATTTTAGCACTGGAAAAGCAGACTTTTCTTGTCTGTTCTCTTTTGTAATGTATATACACTACACAGCCAAATCGTTCACCACCACATTACCGTAACAGACAATATGAAAGTGTCTGTATAGTTCATGGAACATTATTGAAGTTTTTGTTGATGGCTGATTTGATAAATAATGAATGCCTGAAAGACTTTTGCCATTTAATTCAGTCTACTTTGTGTTTTTTCCTGCTGTCCTTCAGCTCATGTTTGGATTTGGCTTAGCTATTTCATCCTGTTCTTTTTTTTCTTTGGTGGTTTGGTTTTTTTTTTGTAACTACCTTCTTCAAATTCCTTTGACAACCTGAGAAAGTCTTGCAGCTGAATGCAGTATTAATTATATTTCAAAGCAAACCTTTTATTCATTTGGGGACAATCTGTGAAACAGAAATCTGTGACTGAAGCAGCTGCCAAGCCAATTACTGCAAAAGAACTCAAATATGTCTCGACAGATTGCAATTTTTCCTATTGTTAGATTGTTTATTTTTTAGATCAAAAGGTTATGTTCACTTAAATTAGGCCTACATTTAAATATTCCATAACTTTTGTACATGATGTATCTATAGATATATATATAGACAGCATACAGAGAACGGTACAAGGCAAATTCCATTCAGCTAACAATGGATATTATTAATCTATTTTCACTTCTTTTTTAGAAATCATCTGCAAATATACTTTAAGTATTATAGATTCATAAATTCTAGTGCCAGAAAAGAAAATTACAGTCTGATTTCTTTCATAAGCACAAGAAAACAAAAAGAGCTTCTTGCTCAGTCATTTTTGCATCAAACAACTCTTTTGCAATATATAAAAATGTGATTTAATGTCTTTCAGTGGTGGAAAATCCATTGTGTTCCTAGGTAAGTTTTTCTGGCAGTTCAGGATCTATTATTGTCAAAAGGAAATTGCTACTGTATTTATTCACCTAATTGCCTACTCTTAAAAAAAAAAAAGGAAAGAAAAAAAGGAACAAAATCCTCCCAGACCAGACTGTGCATCTTTGCTCCAATGTGAGAATTTCTGTGGATGCCAATGGAACTAATGCTTCCTACAGCGCTTGGTGTAAGCAAAGTTGTTACAACATGCTTTATGAATTTGTTGAGTTTCAAGTTATCTGATTAATATTTTATACAAATACATGACAACCTATTGATTGCTTATGACATATTTGCTACCACAGTTATTCTATTAATAAACTTCCAATTGCAAAGCAAAGGAGTTAAGTCACACAGTTATTTTTGTTTCCAGGACAAAATAAATCTTCTGCAGTGGGAAGAGACACACACGCAAGCACGCGCGCAAGCACACACACACGGTTTTCGTCTATCTATCTCCTATGTTAAATATGAATTTGCATTATTACTTGTAAGACTGTTTCTTTATACTAAAATTCATTCATAACAAAGTCATTAGTCAGATTAACATTTGTTGATTTTGGACAGTACTGTCTGAATTCTCATAACTCTGATTCTTTTTACTTATAGCTTTGTCTGTATTTATGGACTTGCTCTTTCTCGCTAAACTTATTCAGCTCTTAACAAGCTGAAGCATTTCTAGCCAGTAGAGCAGAAAACAAAGAGATTGCTTCATGCACAGATTGTAGTACCACTGCAAATAATCATGCTGATTAAACCTTTGGATGTGCTTATTGATTAACACTTACTTCTGTTAATTGCATATGGACCTTCCAAAAATATAGAGCCTTCCACAGCAGCCTGGAAATTCCCTGACAAGTATTAATGGAAGAATTGTGATATTGTTCTCTTTAGCAGGCCTACAAAGACCAAAGAACATGGACTTTCGTTTGTTTTGTATTCTGGCAAAGAATTAAACTTTATTTCAGTTCCTACATAAATTCATTCAAAGCTGAAGGCAAAAATTTCAGAAGTGGTGGACATCCCTAAATACTCTCACCTCACTGGATCCAGAGCTGAAAATTGCATCTCTCTCTCTCTGCAGAGTACAAATGAAGGTGACAATTGGTTCTGCCAGTAATAAAGCAACTCCCCACCAAAGAAATCCTTTTTTTTTTTTAGAATTTTCTCTATTCAAAAATCTTACAGATATTCCTTTGTTAAAAAGAGGGAAAGAAGAACGAGTAGTAAAGAGGTTTCTACATTCTCCAATTATATATTTTCTCATTTTATTATTTTCCATGATCTTGGACAAAACACAACATCTAAAACAGATGTCATCTTGCGGGGCCTCAGCTTTTTTACCTGTATTCTGAAGAGTTTGTCTGCCACCCTCAGATGTTTTAGAGGCTCATGAATTTACATTTATTTTTCTTTGAGATGCTCTTTTTAAAAACTCCTCTCACTGAAGATGATGTCAGCACCACGCTGTCACATCTTTCACAGTAAAACCCCTTTACTGCCAAGTCCACTACCTGAAGAAGAAATTTCTTCAGGGCCCCCCATCCTGTTTCATGCAGAAACCTTTTTTTCTTTCTTTTTTTTTTTTTTCCGTCTGTGGTCTGGAGAGTCTGAGCCTACAGCAGTGTTCAATGGGACATGAAGCAGTATGTAATTTGTACTTATCCTGGAACTGCTGAGTTACAATGGATCTTGTACAAGGGAGCTCTCATAAGGAATCATGGAGGAGACTGACTATATTCGTTTGCATTTTGTGGGCTGTGATTACTGCTTTTAACTGGTGAAGAACTGAGAGCATCACATCATTCTGTTACCCCCACTTCCCACTTCAGCCACCTGGCATGTTTTTTCTTTTACACTGTGGATTATTTGTAGTAAGGTGCAGAAATGGTAATATGTCTCAATGACTGTATAAGGGCTTGGGTGGGTTGTCTTCAAGGCACTCTATCATTAAAAAAGTTACATAAAATAATTTATCATCAGCTCATTTTGGGCAGAATGTTTGGAAAACATGATCCTGAAGGTGAGAGAATTTAATTCTTTTCAGATAAAAATAAACCAAGAGAAACTGAAGGTCTGCAAAGTGGAGTTAGCTCATCAAGTTAACTCTCATCATATTTAAAGGTAATTTTGTAATTGCCACATGGTCCAAGAGACTGAGCCACTCAAAGAACTTGGTAAAAGAACTCTTGCAAACCCTTGAATGTTGCAACCCAGCATCTGTGTCCTAAACCTGCCAAATATAACCTCTGAATGGTCACCAGGCTATTGGCTCCAATACTAAAACATATTGAGGAGGAGTGGAAGAGGGGAAGGCAATCCAGAAATGGGAGAAGCTAGTGCCAAGAAAGTGTCACACAGATATATAAGAGCCAATTACCTTTGTAATTGCATTTTACCAATAAAAGCCAACATTGTGTCCAGATTCCTGCAAGCTCTGCTTGCTTCAGTGACAGTTTACAAGTGTAGTTAATGAGTTAATGTGAAGATACAAACTCTCATTGAAAGAGAATGACTATATTACATGAAGAAGAAGATAAGTCATGGATGTAAGATGTGGTCCTCAAACTTTCACCAGCTATCAACAAGTCCTGTTAACCCCCTTTAAGAGAAGCAGATATGGAGCATCTACAAGGATAAGTCTTTTATTAGCATCCATCTACAGAGCCAGCACTAGGTGGAAATGAAGCTCACCAGAGAAAGAGATCTTTGTTTCACAGTAATTTTATTAATGATATCCTTGATACCCACAGGCAGTTTAGTCCAGACCTTGCAAATATAATTCCAGCATTCTTATCAGGAAAACAAATAATCTTAAACAAAGCACTGCTAGAAATGGTTCAGATCTGTTAGTTTAAACAGCCACTGTCAAATATATAACACCAAACTAGAATGTCAAGCCCATAGGTAAAATTTTCACATGCAGTACAAATTGCTAGACCATACAGAGAGACCTAAAGTTATCAAAGACAATAATACCAATAGCAGAAAGACTAACCATTTCTGATTTTAAAAGGGGCTAAGAATTTCAGTGAACTACAGTTCATTACATTGTGAGTACATTATTCATCTAAGCTACTTAGGTGACCTTCATTATCATATGACCCAAACAGCTCCATCTTGTTATGTATTTATCTTCAAAACAAGGACCATTTTTATTACTATTATCACCGTTATTATTGCCTTTAGAGACAGGGACTGGGGTATAGAAGTCTCAGCTATTTTCCTCAGGGTTCTGAAGCAGAAGACAAAATTGAAATAGAATATTAGACCTGAATTTGTCACTTAAATGGTGAACAGGGCACCTTCTTTTATTCTGAAGTGCCCTCATGGTCTGACTTCAGGCTGTTTCAGAGTTCAGCCCTTCTTCCCTCTCCAGGCTCTCCCTTCGCCAGTGTTTCAAATGGACAGTCAGAAAAGGAAGTCACCAAAATTGTAAAGCACTTCTAAAGTACTGCAGCAAGATTCTTTTCTCTAAGATATGTAAGTTGACTGACTGTTACAGGTGCAAGGCAGAAAAGATACTGGAAAAAAAAATAATTTAAACGCTGAGGAACTTGGGAATTTTGTCCACATTAAAAGTAATCATATAAAATATTTTCAGTATGCACATACCTTACTAAATGTAAATCTTCTTTAATTATTCTAGGTGTACATTCAGTGAAAAGAGATAACTCTTTTTAAAATATCTCACGGAGTTAATATTTAAAAATTATTTTCAGCATATTTCTAATCACCTTTCAGTCAAAAATCCTTTGAACTACAGTCCCAGAAACTTCACCTGTAAGAGTTAGATTTCAGGTAAATATTTGCTTTCATTAGACATGCAGTTGCAGAAACAAACCACCTTTGATCTTATCAACAATGAAACACTGAATGTGTGAATTTTCATGACCTGCAGACCCAGGCTAGGATAGCCTCATCCTCATCCTGTGTGTTCCTGTTTGTGGTGACCAAGACGTGCTAACAGCAGAAGATAGCTTTCATGAAAATGAGAATATCCAGGAGACCAATGACTTGGGAGTGCAGAGATTATCTTTGCTTTGCCATTTATCTACGTGGCCCTGGGAAGAGCTTTCAAGTCCCAGCCTTTCCTTCTTACAACATGGGCTCTTCAGAGAAGGGATTCTCCCTGGCTTTATATGTGATTCCCTGGTCTCAGTGCAGACCTTCATACTGGTTTTGCCAGTTCTGTCAGTCTAGCTGTCCAGATCTGCATTTAGTCTGCATCCAGGGATGAGAACCGTGTACAGACCATCTCATCACCTGCTTTTGCAGGAAAAAATCTTGTACAGCCAGACTGGAAAGGAGCCGTGACATTCTACCTGCCATCCAGATCAAGGAACCATGAATGTGGCATCTGCCATAAGTGGCATCTAGTCCATGAGATATATGGTTACTGAAATTCAGGGATTAATAAGATAATATCTCTGTATTTTGTGTTCTGAATTTTATAAATGCCTATGCATGAAAATTTAGGTGGCAAGCTACCTTGTAAATTGAAGAGCTACAAAATGTTTTTTGGGATCAGGAGCAACACATATGAAGGTTCTATATAAGGATATTTAGCAGAGGAGAAAGAGATCAGTCTGCTACTGAGAACAGGCTAAAACAAGCTTGACCAGGGCAAATACTATAAATCTTCAATTTGACAAGATTCAAGGCCTGTTTACTTTTCCACTGTACGTGATACCACACTTCCCTGGGAGAGGTGAATAATTACTATGAAAAGCTACCTTCAATTAATAGTAAGAAAATAAATAAAATAAAATAAATAAGTAAATAAATGTGTGTTTATATGTGGAACTAAGATAACTGCTAGCTGCAGTAACTGGGAAATATACTCAAAAGTATTTTGATTAAACTATACTAGATGCTTGCTCTAAATACTAAAACTTTCCAAATTTAAAAAGCAATTTCTTCCCCCATTCTGCCAAAAACTCTATAGTCACTAACAGTTGAGACAGGGTTACAGTATTGGTACCTGCCTGTACGGTGAGTTAAATTTACATACATAAACTTATTGCAGCAGTGTTGAGAATAATTCTTTCCCACTGAATTGCAGGTGTCCTGTGAAAGAGGATTTATTTAGTTTGCTGGATTGTCTCTCAGGCATTTAATTCCTTGAAAATTAGTTTTTACTGTGTGCACTTGCCAAATATGGGGAGATACTGGCCAAGTGGCCCTAAAGCTTCTTCCTCTTTCTTTTATTATCCTATATAATGGTATTGCCTGAGGGAAATTCTAGTGCTTAGAGTTTAATGAAACCAAGTGTGTGGGGTCTAATACTCAGGATGCTTAGTTTCCACCACTTCCATTGGCTTAGCATTATCCTGTATTTCATATGTTTAATATTTTCATAAAGTTTATGGCCAGAAGGTACCATTGGATCATCTAGTCTGGCTGCTTGCATATCAGAGCCCATTAGGTTTCACATGTGTGCAGTATGTTAAGCCCAAAGACTTAAGTTAAATTGAAGCTTTTCAATCTGCAGAAAACTATATCATGTGCCACAGTCAGGGAACAGGAGGGAAAATAGGTAACAGCTAAGTCCAGGTGACTGCAAACACAGAGAATGGATTATCTGATACTTCAGGAAAGAAGAAAAAGAAATCTAAACACTGTGAGCTACTTGTGCATGAGGTGGACCAAACTTTCTGAATCACAACTGACTAGCTGAAATCTTGAAGCATGAGGATTAATTTTAGCAAGTTGTCTGACTATAGCTTGGCAGCCTGTAAGTAAAACCTGGACAATCTCATGACTATATTGCCCCCAAGCAGCTGAAGAAAGGAGGCAAGTACAACTCAAACATTCACCTCCCCTCAACTTGCCTAGCTGCAAAATCGGGCTAAAGCAACAGATTTCCTCTATAAAACTCCTGGCTAAGTAAGGCTAAGAATTTTGAATATTGATATTATCATTTATAGTCAAAAGCTGTGATATCTTGGCTCTAAACAGCTGAGGTTCTGTCCTTTGTAGTCACCTTGAGAAAAGGCTGTTCAATGAACATTTTGCCATAGCATTTGAAGTTTCAAAATAAGCTCTAATTAAAAGACATAAAAATCCTCCTGCCTATCCGAGGTTTCATTTTCATGGTTCCGCAGCAGTGATTTAGAATAATTTTACTTTATAGACTGTATAATAAATAAAGCCAATCTCAAAAATCTCAAAACAAAACCATGTGAGGTAAGTAGGTTATAAATCTGGAGAATCTACTCTGCAAAAGCAATGGAATTTTCATGGCTTTAATGTGTGATTAAATTATTTTTAGCTGAAGGAAAAAATAATCATACAAGACAAATATCAAGCTGCATAAGTAATATACTAAGGAGTGCCCCTTTCCAGCCAGATGTCATAAAACACAAAAACTGCAGCCTCTGCTCTTACAGTGGATGACACAAGAAGGGGAGATGGTTGCTAAAATGATTGGCATCCTTGAAAGTTTTAATCCCTCCATCTTCCACTGAAAATGTTTAAAACTGCACACACTGGAAATTATCACTGGAGGGATTTTAACACTAGAGTGTCAAGGATAATTTTGAATGTATAATCCTATTCCCAAATAAAATGGCATCTTTCATTATGGTTTTCATTTAGAGAATAAAGTCTTCCAGGCTTTACTATGACAGTGATAAAGGATAATAATGTGCAACCATATCTTTAAATCCAACCCATTTAAGTATTCAACAAGCTATTGCCACCTGCTAGAATAGGAAAACTAATTGTTTTTCCTTACCCAATAAAATCAATAATTGTGGCGTGTTTCTTGCTAACTAGTGTTTCTTTTAAGAAATTCTAAACTGTATCTGCAGTACTTTTTTCTCTGTGTATATAATTTTTATAATTATTTCTACTCTCATATCAACACCTGCAAAACTAAATCATTTGAGGTGCTAAACTACTCTCTTCTTGCCTTTATAAATTTCTGTCTGAATGCATAGGGAATTTGGGGAGTGCAAAGAACAAAGAAATGCAAACTTACAAAGAATAAAAAACCGCAAACTTACATCTGATATCTCGATTACCTTCAGTAATTGTACATTGTTGAAGAGCTCTAATTTCCAGCAAGACAAAGTAATCTTTTAACACAACAAGTAAGTGTTAATTGTGAAGAGGACAATAACTGTGACTGAGGGCACAGACCTGCCCTCTCCAGTCCTGTATGGGTTATGCAGATTATGAGCCAAAGAGGAACAGGATAAGTGCAGGTGTTTGGGGAGTGAGGAGGCAGCAGATGGAATGGCTGAGTTCACTAGTACTTTTAGTATATTTTAGCAAAACAATTTTGATGTCTCTGATATTTGCTGAAAATTTTGCAAACATATGAATTTGCATCAAATGTAGTGGAGAATTTCAGGGGGAAAAAATATTTTTATAAGCATTCAAATAACTCACTCCAGTGTTTCTGAAATATAGCAGCAAGTGGTGTCAACTGCTTAACAAGAGAAGGTACCTGTGAAAAGGCAGGACATGCATTCCAGATAAGTGACTGAGATCTGTGTGATGGATTGGAATGGAAACCATGTCAACAAGGGTTTCCCAATACTAATTTTACAGGTATTCTGAGATTATATTCTCTCCATTGCTGCTGTGGAAATGCATCTCCTTGTGAAAATAGTTTAGAGGACATGGATCAGAGACTGAAACCATCATGTGCCAACAAACTGTAGGTGTGTGGCCTATCTAGAAGGATCGAGGACTTACTGTTACTCTTAAGTGATGTATGGTTTCCAGAAAGGACTAGGATTTTAGTATTAGCTATGCTATCATTTGACCCAAATGTAGAGATACCCATCATTTTCAAGTGAATGGCTCAATTTCATATTGCTGCTTTGAATCAGGCAAAACCAGGTAAGAATTGAAGTTAGGAGTAACCCCAGATGGTATGCAAGTGATTAGAGTGTGAATCAATGCACCCATTTTGTTAGAGGTATTTTTTAAAGTTTTAACCTTGATTGCCACATTTGCGCTTTAAAAATAGCTTAGAAAACAATACAATTTTTCATATGATTCAAAACAAAAAGTATGGTGATAAGTAAAATAACAATAACAACAACAATTTGGTCAATCTGAAACAATTTGCTATGATTTAGCCAAGAAAGCAGAATCAAAATGATGTATGTAGCTCTAAACATGAAGCCCCAACATTTTACAAGGATAATACTTGTGCTGGTAACACAAGTCGTACATACACAACTGCAAGATCTTTTCTTAAGGTCAGAGTCTAGATCAATCTTTTCTTAGCTACTTGTTAATGACACGTATACTGTGGGTAAATATCACTCACAGTTCAGAGGCCTTTGATATTTAGTCTATACTCAGTATGTGGAAATCCTGCGGATGAAAACTCGTGCAATCAGCCTCTGTTAGGAAATGTGGAGTTAGAAATTGAAAGCTTATCAACAAGTAGATACCTAATCTAAGCACTGCAGGGTCTTCCTGTGGTGTGTCTAGTTCACCTTCTATCCAGCTTCCTTACTCGAATAGTGATATACTGGCAGCTGGACTGATCTCAACTAAGCATCTAAAGCATTAAAAATATTCAAAGTCTAGGGTGAAAATCATCTGGACAAATATTGAATTGTCTGCACTGTAATGCAATTGGCTAAAGGACGTGATAGGAATTATGGTTTAAATATCTTTCCACTGGCTTTACAAAGAGATGAAGATGATTGGATCAGATAGAGGCATTTATATTGCAGGTGTCTAAAGTAATGTAAGACTTTCCTACTCTTAATCATCACCTTTAATTACACATCAACCACTGGCTTTTTGGACATCATGTGATAATTACTTTAAGGCATCCTGTGGTCCCAGAAGATGATGAAGGTTTTCATAATTGCTTTAGAAAAAACGTACTTTCCTTGGCCAAAAATGACTGAAGTGAATTTCAGTTAAAATTCCCTCCTAAAATTCTCTTTCTGTATGAAAAATCTACAGAAATTTGTGGACTTTCAGGTGAATCTGAAAAAATATAGGCAGTTGAATTGGGAGTTTCAGCAAGTGGGTTTTTTTATATTTTTCAATTGAACTACTTTACTGAAAAAAATACTCTTGCAATAAAAGGATGAAGTAATGATTCAGAAGAATTATTAAAATTCAAAAAAAATGTAGAAAATATGTAGCATTTTTTAATCGTAGAGGAGTTGTAAGTAACAATAACAACATATATTAGACTCATTAGTGTAGACAAAAAAAAGTAAACATGTTTTTGAAGGCAAAAGTGAAGTAGTGGGTTTTAAAGCTGAATTAATACTGAAAACAAATTATTAGCTTAATTAGATAAGTATCAGGTCATATGTCTAGAAATGGTGATTGGTACCAAGGAATAGAAGAGAATTTTGTAGAGGAACATACAGATATCGATGGCCAATGGGAGAAACATTATAATGTATCACAAAATCAAGACTGATTGAATTCAGTTTTTTGGTAACCAGTCAAGTCACAAATTTTAGTTCTCAGATTCAGCTTTAGAAGGCTTTTGTAAGTGTCTTTTGATAATCAGGATTGAAATATTAGTGAGTAACTGTTTTGTAGGAGAAAGAATCACCCCCATCAGAGGTGGTTTTGTCCATTATTTATTGTCTACATCGTTCATTCTTGTGCTTTCATTTCATGAGTAGGACATTTGGTGAACTTCATGAAGTGTAATATGTGCTGCAAAAAGACAAGTGAAAGATCAAAGGTTTTATGAGTCCATTGTGGGAATATTTATTGTTGCTATAGTGGAGATACTTTGGTAAGGTTTAAACTTCTTCCTCTGTTATGATATAAATCCCTTTGTCGTGTTTTTGGCCTACAGGGAGTTTTCTTCTGATGTGTTTAGTGATTTGCAGACTGTGAATAGTTGGAAGAGTTCTGAGCAGATATGATCTTCCCATATAAGTTTAATGTATAATTAAACAAGTCATTTAATCATATTGTTCATCGATTTCCCACACAGTTTCCAGGGCAGGGTGGCTTGTAATACATTGTGCCTAGGATGTGTGGAAGTAATTCTTGTGATGTATTTGAATGTGTCTTTCAAAAGAATCTATTCCCCTGGAAAAGTGCCTTGTTGGATAAAATTCCTCTTTTAATTATTTAGGTATGTATCATGAGTGTTTTCCTCAAAGTAAATATATTGGTGTCCAAAGGCATGGCTGGACAACATAATTTCTTTTGATATATTTCAAACGGTTACTGTGTTCATGGAAACAGATGTGTTGGTTTGAAGGTTTTCCATAGATTATAGTTGGTAGTTTTTTGATTTTGACTTTGTCTTCAGTGTCTAAAAAAATGAAGGTTATGTTGGAGGATTCCAGACAAAGTATAATGGAATTATGTTTGTTACTGAAATAGTGATGGAAATGAATAAGAAAATCCAGATTTCTAGAACAGAGGATAAAGTTATAATCTTTTTATTTTAGATACAACATAAACTTCATGGTATGATTGCTAAAAAATCTTTCTATGTTCATTTACCTCCATTTAAACAACTTCTTTCAGATTAGAAATATAAACCATGGTTAGAAACTGATATCACAATCCCTATTTAAAAAAAAATAGAAAAGCATTAACCAACCATCAAGTATGGAAGTTAAAGAAATATTCCATGATTGCTCAGAATAACATTTCTTATCACTTCTGCTTCAGCATCTTTCTATGCAATATAGAGCGGTGTAATTTTTTTCTCAGTTCATAATGACAAAAATGATGCTCTGGCCCAATTTTAAATATTAAAACCTAGTGGGGCAGATTCATTGCAAACAGTGGAAAACCAGTTCAAGCACCACCTGGCAAACTGTGAATACAAGTAAAGCACCCACAGTGATGCACTACTCCCTTCTCAGGATGTGACTTTCTCTAGGATTATTTTTATGGGTTTATGTGCATGTAAAATAGTGTGAGATCCCAAAGGGTATGCTCAAACATCAGGCAGAGACATTAATCAGTCAGGGATATTAACAGAGGGGACCTGATTATCAGAGCCTGGGTTCTTGAAACAGGCTGGCTACAGCAATTAATATTCTTATACGCTGTTTGAAGAATTTAACTTTAAATGAAGTTTGTCACCCACCCCCAGACATATGGATAACTCATGTACAGATTAAAAAAAAAAAGTTCACTCACAGCAGGGGAGAAAAATATAGCAAGCGAAAAACTGAATGCTGAAAGAGAAAAATTAAGTTATTTTCTTTCCCATCCTCTCTAGATGAAAACTAGTCCTAGATAAGCAGTTTATGATAATTCCTACTTTTGATTTCCATTTGCTTCTTTTTCAGCTACATTAGCAAATTTGGATTGTATACTCTTTTGGTGGAACAACATGAGTCAGGGGTACAGTGAATGCTCAGGATCACATATAACCTTGTGAGCTTAGCAGCCTCATCACAGGTACAAACGGGTTCAGACTTCCTCTGACACAGGGATGTCTTACAGTCAGGGTTAAATATGTGCTAACTCCTAAGGTACTGGTAAATGGTGGGTGATGGTGTTACCTCTTTCTTTTCCCCTCCTCCCCCAAGTTTTACACTTATCTCAGTTTTTTTGTTTGTTTTTGTTGTTCTAATGCTACCATCATTGTTTTCCCCAATTTGGCAGCCAGCTCCAAAAAATCAATTTTTCACACAGCCTGACTCAAGAATATAAGTTAGTGGTGGGGTTTGACCAAACATGGGTCTCTCAATACGTCAGCCTTGGTGCATGCTCCAAAAAAGATCTCTCCTTCACAACTCCACCAGCCTGTGCATCCTTTATTGCTAGTGCAACAAGGGTGACAACGTGTCAGGCCTGGTGGGAGCTGATCCTTGTGGCAGACACGCAGTCAGCTATAGTCTGCTGTCAATTTTACCTGCCAGAAACTCCTCCCGGAGGCCTGAGTCTGCCAGAGTTCACAAAAACGAGGACAAACAGTGCTTTGTGATTTTTTCATAAGGCAGTTCAGGTGCTCAGGAAACAGGTTAAGCTGGGAGAGAAGACAGATGACAAGTGATAAGGTGCCACCTGTGAAAAGAGATTTTTTTGTCTTGCTATTTGCACATACAAGTGAAATTCACTGTTAAATGGAATTGGACAAAGAGAAAATAAATTCTCTCTTATTTATATGTTGTATAAGACATTTTTGTGATCTCAGACTTAAACTGGGTTTGCAATCTATTAGGAAGACAATATTCACCCACACCCTCATCCCTATAGGAATGGCACACCTGATTTATTAGCAAATGCAAAGATTTCTCCTTCCTGCTGCAACCCTCCATTGACATCTGCCAGAAGTGGGATATTGGCTTTAATGAATCAGGCAGTTACTTGAACCTAGCTAATTTTGTCTCCCTCTTGATGATAACAGGCATGGGCACTGTGTGCAAAATGTCTTTGGTTGTTATTAACTTTGTATGCCTTTGACTCTGCTGCATGTCAACAAGAATTTGACACCATTTCTGGGGGGGAAATTCTAACTGAGGTCAAGTTCCAAGAAACCTTTTTTTTTTTAAAAAAAAAAAAATAGGATGATATTCTGTACAAAATATGCCTTAGCACCTTAGGCATTGCAAGGATCACCAGCCAATGTGCTAAGGAATAGCATAGCAACCGTCACTAGGGAGAATGTCAAAACTCTGAGAGATGCAAAAAAAGAAAAAAAGGCAGGCAACAGGGGGAAGTTCCAGCTTCCCTTAGATCTCCGAGAAATTCTTTAATTCCCACCTCTGACAGATAAAATACAGTTAAATTGATTGAATCTAACAACATAACAAAAGGGAAAAAATTCTTATGTCTTAAAATATATAATTTACAGCATTTTGCAGAGGGGAGTGCAAACTTTGCAAAGAGAAAAAGTGAAAACATATATTCTGGTAGTATAATGCAAAAAATATGCTGGTTGTCTTCAATAATACATTTATTTTCTAAACCCTGGATATTCTTATTGCGCTTCAGGTGTCCAAACAAAGACCAAGAACCATTAGTTCCTCATTAATGACCACAAAGTTTAATGCATGTGTTGTTTAAAACAGATATTGGAGAGTGATTTTGTCAAAAAACTCACAGCATTTGGTATTCTCCTTTCAGACCTTGCTCAGGGAAAAATGTGGAAAATCTCAGCTTTTACTTTTAAAATTGTTTTTAAACAAGTAGCAATTGCATAAGGTCACAGCATCCTAACGGAGAAAGAGGCCTATATGTACACCACAGATGTGAAAATATGAAGTCATACATCAACTGAACCAGTTTTCTTCTGGCTTTTTCTTTCCGTTGACAATCATTTATGCATTTGGCTGCACTGCAGCCTTTTTTCAAGGAGAGTGACAACTTCATCTAAAATCTGACTTCCCACCTGTCCCTCTCCAATCCATCCATAATTCTGTAGTTAGGGTCACCTCTGAGAAGTGGAAGGTAGGTCCTCAAGTCCTGTTAGACCAAAAGGGTACTCAATGGTCTTAAAGGTCTTTTCCAACCTAAATGATTATATGATTCTATGTTTCTTCACCCTTGAAACAATATTCTTACCTGTAACTGAAAAATGTCTCCTCAAAACCATGATTATTATTCAGTTGCTCCGTTTTGGGTGAGGACATGCAACTCTGTTGTCAGTAGATCACAATGATCAGTATGAAGCCTTGATTCTTATGATCATGGGTTTTTTTCTTAATGGGCTGGAAAGATCTCTGTTCCTGATGTTTCTTCTTGGCAAACCCATTTTATTCAGACTGTGGGAGGCTTGAATTATCATTTTCTAAGCAATAATTAACTATATAACAAGCTGAGCCCAGGAGCTTTTTCTTTAGGCATTAGAGTACCCAAAGTAGATATTTTGACCCTGCTCCATCACTCTGGCACAAACAGATTTAAAAACTGGGAACAATTCTCATTTCTCAACTCTGAGAACATTTTCCCTTAATCCTGCTGAAGAAAAATGTGGACATATTGAAAATGTGTTATGCATTTTCTTCTTCATTCAGTCCTTATCTTATATTAATTTGCTTCCCTCTTGAATCATTGTCTACAGAACTTTGACACTGGGTTATTTAGATCTGTTAGAAATCTTAAACTCCTCAGGACAGAGAAGATCAGTAAGACTCCCTGGGAAATTTTGGATTTTATCTAATCTCTTTATCTCTTTATCTAATTTTGGATACAATGTTGATCTGCTGGAAACAAAGTCCCTGGAAAAATAATTCTACCATTAAAAAATTAAAAAAAGGAGTAGCAAAAAAAAAAAAGGAATAAATTGCTGGAAAAATCTGTGTGGACAGGTACAAAAATATAAGGAAAACCTCACCTTTTAACATTGGTAATTAGTTAAAGAACATCAGGAAAGAGTGTTAAAAAGATGTTTCTCAAGATAGTATCTCCTAATGCAGCAAATGGTAGAGTTAAAATAATACCTGTCACATTCCTTTCTTTTTAACATATCACTTCTCTAATAAAAGTTACTGTTTCTCCTAATAAACTTTTTTTAACTTTGCCTCCTCCAGACTCACAGGAGACATGAAATAGTTCAGTTTACCGAAGCTTATCTTCTGTATGTGTGTACGTTCATTAGTATTTTGTAAGTCATAAGGTTTTGTCCAATTCAGGGAAGAGAAAACCTGCAAAATACATATTAAAAAACAACAGGCAAAATACAGTTCTTACCAATCTCTGAAGGTCAGAGTTTTTAAATAAACTTGCAGATTAGAGCAGTGAGCAGATTAGTAAGCAGGCAATCTTGCTGTGTTCGAGCTGTTCAAAATTATGCAAGTTAGAGTAAGTTTTCTCTCTTATTGTTACAGCCCTGATGCATGGATGGTCCTGGAATGTCAAAAGAGAGCAAGTATGGAACAGACCATGCAGCATATGGCCAATCTGGGTAATTCACTGCAACTGGAAATCACTGAGACAAATTCTGTGACTGCATCTAATGAGAAACTCAATAATTTTACGGCCATTAGCACCACAAGCTAAGTCTGTAAAGATGGTAATCAAACATCACACTTCAGGGCATAAACTTAATTGCCCAGCAGGTCAGGAAATTATGTGTTGCTCCTACGTTACACAAATGGTTAGATGTCCTCAGTTTTCACCCCTTTTCCTGAAACAAGGGAAAACCAAGAACTGAGCGAACTTCCATTGTTGGATTGAGCAATGAAGAAATCCAGCATTCTAAGTGATGAGATAAATGTTGCATTAATGTAGACCTCATTTTCCTGGGTAAGTATGTCCATTATTTAACATATAACATCTTTCCACTGTACCATATTCCTAAGTGACTTAAATGAGAACTATGCCTGAAAGAAATTAAAAGACATAAGGAGAGCTGAGGAATAATATTTCAGGGTTGTCGGCTGATGGAAATTTAGCCATACAAGTGACACTTTTTCTATTCATTACCTGTGGTGATTAAAATCAGAGATAGTGATCTGATTCCAGTTTTTCAGGATGAAGTTGTTGTGACAGTTAACTGGGAAAAGAGAAGGACATGTCAAGACGGAACCCTATCTCTATACAGAAATATATATTAGGGGCTGTATCCTATTTTTCTCTCTTAAAAGGCACAGAAAGAACAAAAGAAAGGAGAAAGCATATTGCCTTAACGCTAGGATGCCTCTATTTCATTGTTTGCCTACAGGGCTGCCCTGAATCCTAGATCCCATTCCATCATAATGCAAACAACAATCATTTTTTCTTCAAAGGATGAAGTTTGGCCACTTATGGGAAAAAAAAAAAAGGAAAGGATATGTGCCTCCTAGCTCAGAAGGTCTTTACTAGGAAAAATCATCATTTGGGGGAGATTTGCAAGGACACATTTAAGTAGTGGTTATCAGGAGCTGTGAGGGTCTGCTGAGAGAAAGGTCAAGTCTATACATATCCTAAGCGTTTGCTACTTGCTGTTGCCAGGCAAAGGTTAGCAGGCTAAATGAACCTTACATCTAACCTCATGTGGTATTTTTTGTGTTCTTATCTGAACTCCTGTCATGCTGAGCAGAGCAGCTCACACCTGACATTTTTCCCTTTATGGCCTTTTAAGATACTAAGTCTGATTTGTATAGCATGCTTAGGGAGTGGGATGATGCGGGACAGGGGGGAGAAGGGGGCAGGCATTTGTAAGTCAGGAAAAGGATGTCTCTCCTTCATAGGCTTTCAGTCATCTGTATGGCTGTTTCTCTTCATTCCTCCCCTCTGTGACTAAAATCTGAGGTGACAATCTGACCCTCGGTCTTCAGGATCAGTGATTTTGGTGGCTGACCATGAAAAAAAAACAAACCTCAGTTTGTAATGAAACATTTAAATCTAAGATTTTAATCACACATCAGGACACTCAAAGTTAAGGTTGCCACAGCAACACTACAATAGAGGTCTTTGAGCATAGTAGCTAGTGGAACACGCAGTTTAATTAAAAATTGTCTCAACTATCTGACAGTTTTCATCCCCTCAAATTCTGTTCTCTCCTCCACCCTCTCCAAATTGTCATTCAAATGAGGGGAAGGACAAGAGCCATGGTGGCAGAGCCAGGTACTGTGCTGCTGCATAAAAGGTCTAAGTTTGGATCACGGCGATGAAGGCCAGTGCAATGAACACAAAGTTTACTTTCTACCTGGGCAGGTCTCTAAAATCATCATGAGTTGGCAGAAACAAAAGATTTTCTAGAGTCTAGGTGGAAAAAAGTAAACCAGACTCTATCCTGCTTTCTGCTACTATATAGTATTTTCCAGTAATCAGCTTCTAATACAGAAGCAGGGATGTTCCTCAGGGGTCGGTATTGGGATCGGTCCTGTTTAATGTCTTTGTCGGTGACATGGACAGTGGGATTGAGTGCACCCTCAGCAAGTTTGCTGACGACACTAAGCTGTGTAGTGTGGTCGACACACTGGATGGAAGGGATGCCATCCAGAGGGACCTTGATAGGCTTGAGAGCTGGGCCTGTCCAAACAGCATGAAGTTCAACAAGGCCAAGTGCAAGGTCCTGCACCTGGGTCAGGGCAATCCCCAGTATCAATACAGGCTGGGGAATGAATTGATTGAGAGCAGCCCTGAGGAGAAGGACTTGGCAGTGATGGTGGATGAGAAGCTCAAGATGAGCCAGCAATGTGCGTTTGCAGCCCACAAGGCCAACCATATCCTGGGCTGCACCAAAAGCAGCGTGGCCAGCAGGTCAAGGGAGGTGATTCTGCCCCTCTACTCCACTCTTGTGAGATCCCACCTGGAGTACTGCATTCAGCTCTGGTGCCCCCAATATAAGAAGGACATGGAGCTGTTGGAACGAGTCCAGAAGAGGCCATGAAGATGACCAGAGGGCTGGAGCACCTCTCCTCTGGACACAGGCTGAGCGAGTTGGGCTTGTTCAGCCTGGAGAAGAGAAGGCTGCGTGGAAACATTCTAGCAGCCTTCCAGTACCTGAAGGGGCTACAGGAAAGCTGGAGACTTTTTACAAGGGCATGTAGTGAGAGGACGAGGGGTAACAGTTTTAAACTGAAAGGGGATAGATTTAGATTAGATATTAGGAAGAAATTCTTTACTGTGAGGGTAGTGAGACAGTGGCACAGGTAGCCCAGAGAAGTTGTGGCTGCCCCCTCCCTGGCAGTGTTTAAGGCCAGATTGGATGAGGCTTTGAGCAACATGGTCTAGTGGAAAGGTGTCCCTGCTTGTGGCAGGGGGGTTGGAACTAGATGATCTTTAAGGTCCCTTCCAATCCAAACCATTCTTTGATTCTATGATTCTGTTTTGGGCACACAAAGTATGGAAAGATGCTGGGGCACTTTGCAGAGAGAAAGGGGAAACAACTTCCAGGGAAGAAACATTGGCCAATGGTTAGATGATCTTCACAGAACCACAGAATGTTAGGGATTGGAAGGGACCTCGAAAGATCATCTAGTCCAATCCCCCTGCCGGGGCAGGATTGCCTAGACCATATCACACAGGAACGCGTCCAGGCGGGTTTTGAATGTCTCCAGAGAAGGAGACTCCACAACCTCTCTGGGCAGCCTGTTCCAGTGTTCGGTCACCCTCACCGTAAAGAAGTTTTTCCTCATATTTATGTGGAACCTCCTGTGTTCCAGCTTGCACCCATTGCCCCTTGTCCTGTCAAGGGATGTCACTGAGAAGAGCCTGGCTCCATCCTCATGACACTTGCCCTTTACATATTTATAAACATTCATGAGGTCGCCCCTCAGTCTCCTCTTCTCTAAGCTAAAGAGACCCAGCTCCCTCAGCCTCTCCTCAGAAGGGAGATGTTCCACCCCCTTAATCATCTTCGTGGCTCTGCGCTGGACTCTCTCTAGCACTTCCCTGTCCTTCTTGAACTGAGGGGCCCAGAACTGGACACAATATTCCAGATGCGGCCTCACCAGGGCAGAGTAGAGGGGGAGGAGAACCTCTCTTGACCTGCTGACCACACCCCTTCTAATACACCCCAGGATGCCATTGGCCTTCTTGGCCACAAGGGCACACTGCTGGCTCATGGTCATCCTGCTGTCCACTAGGACCCCCAGGTCCCTTTCCCCTACGCTGCTCTCCAACAGGTCTGTCCCCAACTTGTACTGGTACATGGGGTTGTTCTTGCCCAGATGCAGGACTCTACACTTGCCCTTGTTATATTTCATTAAATTTCTCCCCGCCCAACTCTCCAGCCTGTCCAGGTCTCTCTGAATGGCTGCGCAGCCTTCCGGTGTGTCAGCCACTCCTCCCAGTTTTGTGTCATCAGCGAACTTGCTGACAGTGCACTCTAATCCCTCATCCAAGTCATTAATGAATATATTGAATAGAACTGGTCCCAGAACCGACCCTTGCGGAACTCCGCTAGACACAGACCTCCAACTGGACTCTGTCCCATTGACCACCACTCTCTGGCTTCTTTCCTTCAGCCAGTTCACAATCCACCTCACTACCCGATCATCCAGACCACACTTCCCCAGTTTAGCTGCGAGGATGCTGTGGGAGACCGTGTCAAACGCTTTACTGAAATCGAGATAGACCTTAAGTGGTAAGTAAGTTCACTGTCCAACAGTGACATGAGTCAACTGGTTTGTCTCAAAAGAAAAAGAAATAGGTGTGAAACTGATATTACAAACTGTGGAATGATACTACTGTGATTAATTTTTATAGGAAAAGTGTTTTGTGATCCTCAATGAGAAACTGTTAGAGAAGTGTCTCATTAGCACAGCAAGGTGATTTTTGCCTTGTGCATCTTGCAAGACAGGTGACACTTCATGTCCTCCCTCATCTCCACAGTATCTCCCTGCTTGGATGGTCCCTGCAATGCTTTTCTGTCCCTTGGTGAATTGCTGATGTCCCATATCAGAAGCAGTAGTGTAGCACCTGACTCAGTCCTGATGCCATTAGAGCAGCAAGACATGATAAGTGCTGGGCCATTCAACATTCATCTTCCTCCTTCCTCCCCTCTATTTTCCAACCTGAGGTCAGAGCCTCCTGCTTTGTAGGCACTAGCAACAATGGCAGAGCAGCCCTTTAAAAGATTGTGAGAGAAGCAGATTTGATGTGGACTCATGGGGAAGGAACCAACAGAAATGAGGAGAGGCAGCCAAAGGTCACTCTGTCCTGCCAGCTGTAAAAACAATCCAAGTGACATGGCAATAAAATCCAGGCTTGGGAGCAACCTCCTCCAGCTCCTAATGGTGTACTCGCTTACCCCTCCCCACTCCCGCCTGCTGCCTGCATAATGCCAGTATGGAAGACGTAAGGCAGTCAGCAGGAGGTATACGGCAGGGAGCAAGGGTGGCACAGAGGGAGAGGAAGCCCTGTCTGGCAAAGGCCAATGATGATTGGGGGGCAGCCACTGCAGGCCGTTGAGATCGAGCTTTTTAAGTACATTTCAGCATAGCACGTTTGCTCCTAAGAAATCTAATATCCTTTGGGTCAGTGCAGGCCAACTGTTAGATATAAAGAATTCATAGCACTTGCAATCCCCAGATGAACCATTTTCAATTCTTCATGTTTCTGAAAAACCATTGTGTCGATCTGTCAGCGGTGGCTGTGCTGCATAACGAGGGCCGTCTCCTGCCTTAATGCCAAAGTGTAAATATTGCATTGCAGCAAGCAGCAGTAGATAATGCATAATAATGAGCTGGGTTTGTTATGTGATGTGCTATCCAGAGCCCTTGAAAACAATGCATCAGCTTTAAAAAAACAGGAAGAGAGAGAGAAAGAGAAATATTTTCTCCAGAAAAAGAAAATAGCCTTTGTGCTGAATGTAGCGGTGAAAGAATCATTTACAATTCTGGAAAATAAATGACATGGTCAGAAACATGGAGACAAGGATAAAAGACCAATTCTGATCTGATAAACCATTGGAGTCGTCCGTATAAATTCACTTAGACACCAGCAGAGCTCTAAGCAGAGTTGAATTTTCATGCTGGAAAGATGGATGTTTTTATATAGTCTCCTCGTTCTTATTTAAGGGGACAGGAATTCTAGTCTCAGCACATGATTAAGCATGATGAAAAGAAATATTATTTGAGCCAATAGTAATCAAGTGCTAGTTTCATGATTTTCATAGTTAATTTTTCCAGTTCTCATCAGTAATGCATTTATCCTCTCTCAAAAGGCAAGGTATAACATTTTAATGGATGTCAATCATCTCGCATTATAAGCTACAAGCACTTTAGGAATTACTGAACCAGCATTTGGCAGAGGCTAACAAAATCACATCTATGCAGTGTGAAGAATCTGATTCATGTGTCTTCATCCAAGAATTTTAACAATATGGGCCAAAATAAAGGGCAGTTTGCTCTCTTCTTAATGCATATTATGTTAAAGTGTTTGTGGCAGAGAACAAGCTAATGGCTAATGTTCAAGTTTCTCACTGCTGAAGAGATGTGATGTTTGCAGGTAGTTACACGAATCCCACCTGGTTCCTCAATGCTCTCTTATAAGCCCCATGCCTGTACCGCTCTTAGCAACTTAGATGGGACTGAGTACTGACAAGTTGCTGAATATCATCAGTTTTCACCCTAAGCGGTGAGAACTGATGGAGCTCTGCATCTTTCAGAATTCAATTCTGAAGGTGCCAGTAGTTTTATAATTCAATCCATTAAGAAACAGGCTGAAAAACCATTTCATACAGATCAACACACAGACTAGGCAGCAATATCTCTTACTTATAGCAAGGCAAGGACTTAGATGCCAAAGGCTTTGCAATATGTATTCTTTCACAGGCTGTCATAATGCTGTTTCCAGGTGTTTATTCCCTTCTGAGGTATCCAGGAGAATAAGAATTTAGTAGGCAGGCCAGTCCTCAAAGATTTGATTAATTAACTTTACACTGAAGAAAAAGATCTGTAATAACCCAGTTCAAGCCCAGGAAAACCCAGAAAGTCCAATAGTACCTAAATATTTGAAACATTTGTACTAAGTCTGGAATGTGTCTCATTTAATTTTAACCATCTATGATTTAGACACCTAGCCTTTACCAGTCATGTAGATTTCCTTAATAGTGCATAGACATAAGCATATCAAAGATAAAGATCTCTCTCTTTCTTTTGACTACAGGGAGGGCCCAGAAATCTACTTTAGACCAATAATAAATCAGCTAATCACACTACAAAATTCTTCTACATTTCATTCATTTTAAAACTTTCAACATATATTGTTTTTTCCCAGCACATGCTTTATGAGAATACAACGGAGTAAGAACACCTAGGGGTTTACTTAGCATTTGTTGTGGTTTAACCCCAACTGGCATTTAAGCACCACACAGCTACCCGTTCACTCCCCGCCAGTGGGAGCGGGGAGAGAATCAGAAGGGTAAAAGTGAGAAAACTCATGTGTTGAGATAAAGACAGTTTAACAGGTAAAGCAAAAACCATGCACAAGCAAAGCAAAACAAGGAATTCCTGCACTACTTCCCATCTGCAGGCAGGTGTTCAGCCATCTCCAGGGAAGCAGGGCTCCATCAAACGTAATGGTTATTTGGGAAGACAAAGGCCATCACTCCAAACATTCCCCCTTCCTTCTTCTTCCCGCAGATTTTATTGCTGATCATGACATCATACGGTATGGAATATCCCTTTGGTCATTTGGGGTCAGCTGTCCCAGCTGTGTCCCCTCCCAACTTCTTGTGCACCCCCAGCCTACTTGCTGGTGGAGTGGTGTGAGAAGCAAAAAAGGCCTTGACTCTGTGTAAGCACTGCTCAGCGATAACGAAAACATCTCTGCATTATCAACACTGTTTTCAACACAAATCCAAAACACAGCCCCATACTAGCTACTATGAAGAAAATTAACTATATCTCAGCCACAACCAGCACAGCATTAGCAATGAAGGTGAGCCCCAAGAGTAGATCACGCTCCCCAGGAATTCAGTAGAGAAAAAGAAGTTTGTTTCAGAAAAAAATACAGTTTCAGCCGTGACTTCAGAAAGGTAGCATTTAATGCAAGATGCCTTAAATGGGTAAAACTAGGGAACAAAGAGACGGTGTGTTATGAGGAAACGTGAAAATTGAATCCAGGGGCTTCCTGGACATATGGATTAATCTTAATGTAGACAAAGCAGTAAAGAAACAGGAGTGATTAAAAAACAAAACAAAACAAAACAGAAAAAAACAAAAGAAGGCCACAAATAACTAACATCATAACATCATATTTCTTGTTTCCTATTGCTCATTCTGAAAGCAATTACTTTTAAGCACATATCATGGGAAAAATAGATTCCTTGAGCTCAGTTGCTATCACTAACCACTACTTTGTAAGATCTCCAAGAGCTTACCAGGCTCCATCTTAAAAATAATGATGTTGACTGTTTATAGTACTTTTTTAATAAACTAAGCATAAACAGCTTAAAAAAAAAAGAACATAAGTCAACACTGATGCAATTTATAACTTCTAATATGGACATTAAATACTACAGTGCAGCACAAGTCTGTCCCTCCATTTCCACAACAAACTGGTGTATTTCATATATGGAATGGAAACTAACCACTTATTACTATTCTGCCTGTTGCTATTTTTTAGTACAATCTACTACCAGAGACTTCTAATTAGACAACCAAATTTAAATCACTCAGGCATCACACCATTGGAAAATCTGACTTGAATGCTGATATTTTTGGAAGAGTACATGCAATGCGAGGAGGGGCGTATAAGCAGAAGCAAAATGGAAGGTGAAAATACAGGGGTGTGAAAACTTCAGTTAAAATGCAGACAAAAGAGCAGGGAAGTTATGGAGCAATTATTTTTCTAGTAAGAAGGATTATCGTGGTCAAATCTTGGACCTGGTCCCTGATGACAGAGCAAACCAACACAATCGTAGAAAAATGCATGGAAGTGCATGGTTCTTTAGCAGACAGAACCTCAAGTTAGGATGTGATTTTCACAGACGTCTACTGTCACTTGAACAAGTCTTCCTCATCTTCTGTTCTGTGAAAGGGAAAAGGGAGTTTTCAGTTTTGGAGGGATGTTGAGAGAAAAATTGACTAATTCTTTCTAACATCTTTAGCTGTAAGAGTGTATAATCACTTAAATATAGAATATCTTTTACCCAACAGTGGCAAAGTTAGTCCATCCATCTACTGTATCCCTGTTTGTTTAGTTTTGTTATGCGAATCTTCATATAATAGAGAACAAGAAATGCATATAGGCTACATCCTTTCTAGTGCATTCCTTTGAGCTAAAATGGAATAAAGTTCACACTCCATCCTGCATCCTAATTTGGTGCTTAACCAGCTTTGAGAGTTTACTTACAGTATCAGAATTTGGCTACCATCTTTATTCTGTTAAGCAAGACACATTTTGGAAACAGAACCATTTTCAGTCCTGAACACTTTTCAAAGATCTTCCCATAATTAAAAAAACTGACAGCTTTCAGATACAATGTGAACATGGAAAAGTTCAATATTTTATTATCCATTGATCTTTGCATATAGATTGTGTGAAGTATCAAATAATCTCCCTGGAGTCCAACTTAAAAGTGATTTATTTAATAAAAAGATTTTTGTATTATTCATTGTGACTGAAGTAAAGAGAGATATATGATGTCACATATACAGATTTTTAAGTTATCCATGAGTAGTCTTAAGTATTTCAAATTTGCCCTTTCTGTGCCTTAATATCATTTTTGTGTTAATTTTAATGTGACAAAAATTCTTACGTTAAAGAGTCTTCTGCAATTTCCACTGGTCAAAATGTAAGTACTAGTAAATTGGTAACATTTTCAGCTTGCATGAAAACTTATTTAGACATTTAGCTCTGTATTTAAAGTACTCCAGATTCTGTCTGGTGACCATTGCTGTGAGTGGAAGGCTTACAGGAATTAACATCTGTCTTTAAAGGAAAAATAGGCCTTGGAAGTGCTAAACATCCATAGACTTTAATGAGTTTGTTTAAAATAGTGGCAAATATTCATCTGGGAAGCTACAGATCATTTGGATCACTTAAGATCAACTTCTATATTAAAACAAAAGACATCTCACTGCTGGATTCTAAGAAAATACTGAAGTTTTGTGCTCAAAACATAGGCTTAGGAGCCAAGAAATCTTCAGCTTTATTATCAGGTCAGCTAATGACTCCCAGGGTGGTCACAGGAGTTTAATACATCTGCCTCTGTCTTTGTTTGTATATCTGATATTTATTGTAGTACACTACTAGCATGAGAAATAATTAAAATGCAAGGTACTTTGCTTTCTCTTGTAAATTTCTCAGAAAAAATAAATAAATCTGTTTTGTCAAAGACAAAATTGAAAAACAAATAAAAGTAATAGTAAAATTTTTATATAAGGAATATTTTAACTTAGATTTTGCACTTATCAGAAAAATGTCCATTGCATTTCATTTGAAGTAAAAAATAAAAAAAAAGAAAATGAAATCAAAATGAAACCTTTCTTGAGAAATAATTTTTAATTAAAACAAGAACTTTTCAGTTAATTGGTGTTAGTGTTTGAATCCCAGGTATCCATTTCTGAATTTCACACATTATTTTGTTGCTGCAACAATGGTTTTACCTTTCAGTATTGCTCTGCTTGGAAGGAATGAAAGAAATATTACTGTGCAAATAATCTATTAAAAAGGTATATTTAGCTAGTCATAAAACATAGACTAAACAGTGCTTATTAGTTAATAGTTTTGGGTGGCAATGCTGTTTAACATTTAGCATCTGCAGACATAAAAGTTATGGCTGACAGTATGACAGACATAAAATTAAATGTATTTAAAAAAACAAGCAGAGAAACTATTGTCCTCAAAATACCTTCTGTCAGAAAATACCCAAGTGTACAACTGATATAACCAGTAATACTGGATTTGAGTTTATATTTGTAGAAAAACTGAGTATAACTGTGTATCAAACTGGTTTTGTTGTCAATAGGCCCTGGTAACATCATGTGTCTTCCAGTCTCTCCGAAAGAAAAGCTAATAGAGAAAGAAAAAGATGTTCCTTTGCTGTCAGAGTGCATCACGCTTGTTTTCTATCCTGCAAAGTGGAACCTGTGGCTTGAGGAGCTCTGATTGTCATATTGGGCAATTGAGCAATTGCTAGTGGTTTCACAAGGCATTTATATGAATGTCTCCAACGAGCTGTGAGATAGCATGAGTTCATCTGCGGGCTGCTAGACAAATTCCAGGCATCAGTTGAGGTGAGAGGCCTATAAAATATTTAAATTTTCTTTTTCATCTCCAGAATATCAAGGAAAGTAGCTGCACACTCTAGAGAATGAGTACTACTCGGTATCTACTCTTACCATCTGATGAGTCTCTATGTATCACACTAGATCTTTTATGCTAAGTGAAATCGTTGCTTACACAGTGTGATTTCCTTTCCCACTCTCTAACATAGAGTATTTTATTAACACAGTTTGAGAATTTGCCAGGATACCACGATCTCAAACTTTCAGATCCAGACTTTAATGTAAGTCATATTTTATGATATCATATCTTACATAAGAAAAGTTCACAAGGTGAATATTAAAATACACAACGATGCATGGGAAAAGTAAAGAAAGCTGTATGTCGATGCACACTTCCTACCCATTTCAATATTCAGACAACCTATCTCTGCCCCTGAATGAAGCATGGAGAACACACTTGAAAAGAAATACAAAACAGTTTTGGGTCAGTCAGTCAATGGGCCTTTGAAAGACGGTGTTGGACCTTTTTTGCTCAGAAGTGTCCAGCCCAGCATTCAGAATTCCTATTGATATGTCCGCAACTTCTTCAGAGCCATATAAGACATCTAAGTAGTGTCAGGCTTAGTGAGGTGGCAGCTGAGTATGTTATGCTGATACCAGCCACAAATGATATTTTGAAAATCAGGATGTTTTAGTGATGACTTAGGAGCTTCTGTCAATGACAAATTCTTTCCTGTTTTCAAGCTGTGGATTGGGTAGATTCTTAGTTGAATGGTAATTGTTCTGACTTCTGTAAGTGAAATTGTTTATAGGGTTGATCTGATCTGGAAACATTTTTCTAGGAGGCAATAGCTGACAGTTGGATCTTCTTGTGTTAGCTGAAGCATGAAAAACATTTCTCCTAAAGGCTCCATTATCAAGACAAGACCAAAGCAGGAGAAAACATTCATAGGTGGGCAACAGCAATACTATGACTTAACCAGAGTGCTTGGTAAAACCTGGAGTCTAGCCATAGGTTTCCTGAGTCCTGTTCTGAGTCCCTGATCACAAAACTCTAGTACTTCTCAAAAACCTATCTCAGGGATGGATCTAGAGAAAAGCAGACAGGTGAACACAGGGAAAGCAGCGCTTAGCAATTTGAGCAAGCCTTGGGTATAATGTGGGAGAGGCAAGGATATTGCTCAACAATTTATAATTCACATATTACAATAGAACAACATGATCATTCAACATGGCAAGAAAAAGCTGATTTTTATGTCCAAAACAACACTCCACATAAAAATCTGACATATCAATTTAACATTGTTATTTTCTTCTGCTCTGGATTTTGGGACTGATGCTGTTTATGCATTTTCAAAAACATCTTGAATTAATATTCAGTGTTTACTAAGCCCATCGGATTTCCTGATGTAATTTGCGTTAGCTCATAGCAGCAGGGGCCTCGGGAGAGCCAGTACCAAAGAATTAAATAGCAAAACAAATGCTTTGATCTGTTTGATCTGGCCTCCTTCACCTTTACTATATGATCATCTGTGAAAAGCAGCAAAAACAAATAAGTCACATCCATTCTTTATTCCATTACTAAATAAAACAATGTAGCTCTTGTTAAGAGAATATTTTAATGGCAGCATATTTGAATCCCAGTGATTACTCAGCATTTGACAATTTTCCGTGGTGAAATCTTCAGCCTCACCATGGTTGTTACTAAGGGCTTCTCAACCCTTTCAGCTAAGCCAAACATCCAGCAAAGAAGGATGGGTTTGTAGCATGAAAAGGTGCGTTGGGAGGTCTGAGATTCAAGCCTAACCTAGAAGGAAACCTTTTTTCTTAAACTTTTTTATAGCCTTGGAGAAGTCATTTAATCTGCTTGTGCCTGTTTTTTGTCTAGTAAATGTCTTGTTTGTTTATAGGCCAGATTGCTGCAGGAAAGATTGGGAGCTGTTATATAAACTCATATCTGTACAGCAGATGTTAGGATGTGCCAATTCTGTCTATTAGGGTCTTTTTCTTTTGCAAATGAATTGTGAACCTTGACCTATCAGTTGTCACCCTAAAACTCCAACAGAAACAAAGTTCATAAACATTTATATTTAACGTTTCACATTGCCCTTGTGTGTGTTGCCTTCTATCTGAGAGTAGGATCAGCATTACAAACCTTATATGGTCAGAGAGAGGTTCCAGAAATCATCACACCATAAAGCTATATGCTAAAGTTCCAGATCAAATGGTTTCTGTATGGTGGATCAGTGTGAGTTTTCAACATCAGTCCTGAATATCTGCAGATCAATGAAGTCATATGTCTTCAACTCACTTCATGCACTGAAATTACTGAAAGCCATAACTTGATAAGGATAACCTGACAGCTGCCTTGTTGATAAGGCCACAGTTTCTATCATCAGAAAGCTGGAGATACCTCACACACCTTTTTTTGAATCTTTGAACTACATCCTGGACTAGGTCTTGGAGTCTTCACTGAGAAATCTTTACAAAATGCCTATAATAGTTCATATTCCTTAATATAAACTTTGGGTAAGCATTCGATGTTCTCTGAGCACCTTTCCTAGTTAAGTAAAACTGAAAACTTTTCACTGGACATGCTGATATGAGATGGCATTGCAAAGCAGCTTCTTACTTTTCTTTAATGAAAACAAGCTCTTTTTAGGGTAAGCAGCTTTTGCGTTCATGAGATAATAGTTTAAGAGTGATGCTCAAGTTAGGCAAATAATGAAAGACATTGTCAAATGTATTTAAAAGTACTGAGAAATTAATCAAATGAATTATTCAATCAATGTTACAGTACCTATCTGTGTAGGTATTTCTACCACCAGAGGTACCTGACAGCCTCTAGGGCAAACATATTTTTTATTGTTAAATTATTAATGATACTTTCATGCCTGAGGCCTTATGGAATACTACATAGCCTCTTTTATCTAAGGATCGCATCATGATTCACAAAGATTAAGCATCAAAACATCCTTATGAAGAAAGTAAGCTGCACAGTATAGCTGTACTGTACTGAATTGTATACAGCGGTTAGTATAAACCCAGCACTCACTCAAACGAACTTGAATTTTTACTGTTGTGCTTCAGGGGCTTAAATCTCAGACTCTCAGTTCTTGTAATTTGTGGAGGGACCTCTAGGAAAAGAAGGACGAGAGATAAATTAAGCCTCAAAATTCCTGAGTCCAAATTATTTTCAATTGACTGTTCCACCACCACTCAGCTTTTCTGTGGGACCTGAGTTCACCAACAGCTTTCCTTTTCCAGCCCTGTACCGAGTTGGAAAATCATCGAAGAAGGGCTTCTTCTGAGATAGCCTTGTGGTAGGTGTTTAAACATATGGATAGTGCCTTTCGTCTAAGTTTCTAGATAAATGGGAAACCTGTGCTATGTTTTAATACATGTTGCAGTTTAAAATGACTGGGTCAGTGGTATCAGAAACTTACAGTACCATTCATATGAGTTTTATGATTCTTCCTTAATCTCTATTAAAAATGGGAGTTAGTGTATCCCAGAGTGGAGCTGAAAACATGAATTTTAGTTTATAGCGGTGAGTCTGGCCTTCCCATTGTTTAGAGAGGGATGAAACCATTTTCTCAAGTGCTCAGTAAACTTATGGCAACTTCTGCGAACAGCTCATGTCATCTGCATATAGCATCCCTCCTGGAGGTTGCAGTGAGACTTTCTGGCTTGAGAATAAGCAGATGCCCATTTTACTAAAGGCTTAAACCGAGGTAAGGATCTTAAATGACTTGCCTGGCTAATAGGAGTCTGAAGCAGAAACATTCCTAGTAGTATGTTTCAACTACCAGGTTGGTTTGGCTACCTTCCTTTCTTTTTCCATTTGAGAAATACAAATGAAAGTGCCACCAGCCTGCCAACACTGCCTGAGCAGACCTAGGGAAGCAGAACATCAGTTTTATACACATATATTCCAGGCTCGCTAGCATCTTGCCCTCAGCTTTTTCTCTTGTATGACAAGCACGATCAAATATACAGAAACCAAGCAAAAGAATACCCACAAAATCTTGCCACACAGCCTATGGAAAGAACTTGTCTGAACACAACAGGAAAGCAGTGCATGCAGAATGCTGCTCTTGAACACAGAGGTTTAATTTCTGATCTGGACAGTCAAGTTGGGAGTTGTATCTGTGATAATAATGGCATCAGGCAAAGTGAAGCTATTTTTAAAAGAACTGCCTGCAGGCCAAAGGGTAGCCCCCAAGGGGAAAAATAATCAGCTCTGCCTTCTTTACATTTAAGCCTACAGCACTGTCAGGGCCTGAGAGTACCGGCCAGCATTCATTTAACATAAGCAGAGAGGAGTAAAAAATAAACACAGGAGAAAGACAAGTATGCATCAGATGGACAAACCTCCCTTATTCTAGAGTTAACCTTTGCATGGTTGAATGAAAGCCCCACATAAAAGACATGGATGCAAAACTCACCTTCCTTGCACACCTGCAACATTAGAAAGCATCAGCTCCAAACACAAACGTTTCTACAAAGATTTCGGTTTAAATAATATCAAATGGATGAAGGAAAAGCCTGCTGCCTAATTTTTAAACTGGCAACACAGTCCCCAAAAATCTTTCTCTAATTCTGAAAATCCCCAGAAGAAGTAAAAGGTAGAAAAAGGTAGAAGTCATCTCATGTAAGTTTTAACTGCCATGTCAGAGTTAACCAGTAAGACTATTATTGTAGTCAAAAGAAAGAAATAGGCAAATAGGCATTCATAAGTTCACAGGACTGAAGGATAATTCAGGTTGGAAGGAACTTCAGAAGTTCCTCTTGTCCAGCCTCCTGCTCAGAGCATTCCTAAGATGCTTGTAGTCTTCCCCTAAAGTGACATCTGCAGGGGTGAGGTACTTTGCTTCATGTAGTTGCTGATTCCCAGAGAGCCAGTGAAATGGGATCCAGTGTCGATGTCTGCATCATGGACACCTAAATGAGGCAAAATGAATCTCACCTCCAATACCTACTTATATGGTGCTTCTGCAGATGCAGAAGTCAGAGCAGGAAGAAGTGAGACCCCACCTGCAGTACTGCGTTCAGCTCTCGGGCCCCCAACATAAGAAGGACATGGAGCTGTTGGAGAGACTCCAGAGGAGGGCCACAAAGATGATCAGAGGGCTGGAGCACCTCTCCTATGAAGACAGGCTGAGACAGTTGGAGCTGTTCAGCCTGGAGAAGAGAAGGCTCCGGGGAGACCTCATAGCAGCCTTCCAGTACCTGAAGGGGGCCTACAAGAAAGTGGGAAAGGGGCTTTTTATAAGGGCAAGTAGTAACAGGATGAGGGGGAATGGTTTTAAACTGAAAGAGGGTAGATTTAGGTTAGATATTAGGAAGAAATTATTTCCTGTGAGGGTGGTGAGACACTGGCACAGGTTGCCCAGAGAAGTTGTAACTGCGCCCTCCCTGGCCATGTTTAAGGCCAGGTTGGATGGGGCTTTGAGCAACCTGGTCTAGTGAAAAGGTGTCCCTGCCTGTGGCAGGGGTGTTGGAACTAGATGATCTTTAAGGTCTCTTCCAACCCAAACCATTCTATGATTCTATGATTCTAAGTAGGAATGCTGCAGAAGTAATTTGGCTTGCCCAAAGGTAAAAGAAAACAGTAGGGAGCTACAGGACATTGTAGGTAAAGGAAGAAGTTGCTTCATGTGAAATTTTCCATGATCACAATTTGGAAAGTGCAAATAGACATAAGGAGTTCCCCTAATTTTGAAATGCAGCATCCAGGACACTCTGTGCAAGTAAAGCAGGCCCAAAAACTGTTAACATGAGTTCTAGCAAATACTTGCACTTTGAACTCTTATTCTTTAAAGGTTGATTTGAAACACAGAGAGGGCAGCCTGGCTAGATTAAGGCTGTGATTTTTAAAAGCTAATTGGGAATCCTGAACCCAGTCCCAATGGCAATCTAATGTGGCAATAAAGCAATTTCTATTCGTAAGTGGTCCATTAAGATGGCATGTTTAACATAAAATTCTAGGCCTTTTACCACTAAGTTGATTTATTGTGACAGCTTGGCTTTTTGCAGTGGTTACCTGCTCCAAAGAAAGAACAGTGTGTTTTGAATGACTACGTGGAACATGAAGAACTAACCTATGTTTGCTTCCAAACTCTATTCTACACCTACAAAATAATATTGACTGCAGATCCATAATTACTTTCCTCTGAACTTACTAGTCAAACAGTGTTGATTTAAGATACTGATGATATTTTACAGGAATTGGTCTAGAAAGGGAGATGGGAATGGAGTAGACTCTTGATGTTAAATATTGAAACTTGTTTCTTCTATTGCCTTTTAAATGGCTGCATGCACTGACACAGGTCACTGAAGAAATTTTGTCATTTAAATAGTTAAAGGAAAATGAATATACACACCTTCAAAGAGTTGTGAAGGTAGCAAGCCAAAAGCGAGTTCCCAAACACTAAGTGCAAGGAGAAGAAATAGAGGATCATTTCTTAGCCAATTAATACCTACTTAGAAGCTTATACCCTGATGTGCACACGTAACTCTATTTGAAGTTAATGAAAGTTACATGCATGCTACACAGAAGGCTAGACTTCTTAAAAGGCGTCGTTCAAATTGCTTCCTACAGATACAGGTCAAAGATTAATCATTTAATTTGGCTTCCTCTGCATTACAAAAAAAAAAGAAAAAAGTAGATATTAACAACAATACACAGTGCTTAACTGCAAAAGCTGAAGCTGCAAGTATTATTCCTACTATATTTTTGTCAAGTTTTCAGGCCATCAATGCCATCATTTCCCAAGTAAAAAGGACAAAGTGACAGATTACTGTGACAAAATGTTGAGGTTACTTGCACAAGTGTAAAGAGAGATCAGAATCTGGAGATTCATTTGTCATTACACATGATATTGATTCTTGCACTGGTTAAGTAAACAGAAAAAAAAGTGAAACTGGAATAGAAGGTCTAAAGACTTCAATGATGCATAAGCAATAAGAGATTAGTTCTGTTTTGCTGGATTTGAGTAGCTCTACTAGGCAGATATAGAATTAAATAAACTGATATAGTGCTTGTAATTGGACATCAATGTCCTATTCACAACAGATACAAATGTAAACCCATCAAAATATTCTTCACTAGATTTTATTCCATTCACATATGTAAATCATGGCAGGGGGCTGGAACTAGATGATCTTTAAGGTCCCTTCCAACCCAGACCATTCTATGATTCTATGACTGATTTAGGCTTTTTCCCTGAGAGAATGAGGTAATGTTAACAAATAATTTGTGGGACAGATTTCATAAGGATTTGATGGTAAGGTTTAGGAGGTCTTTAACTTCAGAATAGGGATATGACTGCAGAAGACAGGTAAACAGGGCATAAGCATGGGTCTGGGATTATACTAGTGATGACATAGATTTATACAGCAGAAAGGACTATAGTTTGGCATGGCAGGGAGAGGCAAGAAAAGCTCAGGTATGCTCATAATACCTGAAACATGATCTCACGTTTGCTTCTACGTCTGCTGATGCTATATGTCACTTACAGCTGGGAAAGAGTGGAAACAAAAGGAAACCACGCAGTTGCCTCCTCTCAGGACTTTAAGTCCATGGTCCAGTTTCTCTTGTTTCACTCTTCCAGTCATGCCTTGTGAGATCTTGTCCCTGCATTCTGTTTGAATAGTTGTCTTCTGCACGATCAGCCTGGAGCTAAGACAGACAGTGTGCTAAAATAATCAAAGTTGGTCAGATGAGCTCAGAGAGGACTGCTGGAGAAAATAGAGATTTTTGACAAATAGGACCTAAATGAAGATGTTTCACCAAACGTCAAGATTTGAGCTGGCAATTCTTCTGTTATTCAAAAAACACACCGATTCGGTGGCCAAATCTTTGAGGATAATATTCTGCCCTATTTACCTTAAAGCATACCCATATTTTCAATTAGGAAAGAGGTTTGTTCTTAATGAAAAACAAGAACATTGAAAAAAATGATAGGATAAGAAAAGCCATGCTAAAAACTACCACATCATTGGAGTGGTTTGCTTAAAGTAATTTGATATTTAGGTGCAAAGTATTTTTATTCTCATGATTCCATAAAACCTGCATCATATTTCTATGTCTTTACTCTTCACTCTTAATGTAAAATTAACTGCAGCTAGACCGCTGAGCTTCTGACTAATACTCTCAAATCACCCTCAGTTTTGCATTTCAGAATCTCTATCAACTCTGAAAAACATTGTCTCCTGAGGGAAGGCAACAGTTGGCATTTTTAAAACCTAGAAGCAAGTGTTTGAGTTTGATGAGGCTATAAACTCGCTGACTGATGTTCCGTGCTCAGCAGGAGAATGGGTACAAGGAATAAAAGAGTCTCCAAGGAAAGGGTTTGTTCAGTGTCCAGACCCAGTAAATCCTTTGCTGCTTCCTGAGGTTGCAAACAAGGCTGCTGATTACAGGCAGTTTTATCCTAGGGTCTTTATCACTCTGCCTGACAGTTGGAGATTATTTATCAGCAAGATCTAATACCTTAAACATTTTTGGCAAGTTCTTTTCTTGAAAACACTACAAGAAAGAGTTGAGGCAGACAGACAACACAGTATTCCACAAGGGGAAACCATTCTTTAATAAACTTGATATTTCTCTATATAATATTCCATCAGTGATATTTCTGTAATGAAGCATTATTTGACAGATTCAAACTACTGCAGGGTAACCTAGCATGGCTCTGAAAACAAGCTTTCAAGCCTCAGGAGGTTAAACTGACTACATCTTTCTAATAGGTATACATGGAGCAAGGCAGTGACCTAAGAGCTGTGAGAAATAAAGAAACATTCTGTCATTGCTGCCTTTCTGATTAAAGTCCTGGCTTTTTCCTGTGATTACTGGAGATTTTCCAGTCAAGGAACACCTTCTGCCTGACACTGATACATGCTGCTTATGTGACATGAGAAAATGTAGGAAGTTGTCATCTGCTATCCAAGTGGCAAAAGAGTGGGGAGTGCTTTTTCTTCAAATCCATAACACAAGTGTTGCTATAAAGGACTAGGTTTATGCTTTTGGCCAAGCAAGAGGAGGAAAAAAAGGGAAAAAGAAATTTTGCTGTTGATTGCAGTGGTTTAAGAATTTCATTGGAAGAATAGTTTAGTATAAGAATTTGTATTTTCATGCAGTTCCAAAGTTCTTTGTCAGTACTACAGAAAAATGAACTCTTTCTATGAGAGTTTGGGATTGCACAACACTGTAAAATGCTGGAAATGTGTCCATGGGTGTTAATACCCAGGGACTGCAGCTCTCCTCACCAAAGCCATGTGATGCTTTCAAAGTAAAGCAATACACAAGTATTATTCAATCTATTAAAATTAGGAGGCTACTTTACCTGTGCTGTGTCATATTAGTTTCTTTAAATATGCTCTTTTAAATAAGCCAAGTCTTACTGAGACTGTACAAGAGAACACACCTGAGTTGCACTTGTGCCATTTGGAGACGGAGTTTGAGAAAGAATTTTAATATTCTCTTTCCTTTGAAATGTAGGCTGGCATTTTTTAGTAAAGGTGTCAGACAGACGAGATCTTCATATAATCTCTTTGGGGAGTGAGTGCTTGAGGTTTCCTCTGTGCTTGTCTGTAGCGAATGTGATTCGTTAGTGTAAGACAGAGTTACTCAGAGTTTTAGCTCAGGAGGTCTCGAGTTGAACGCTGGTGTGTCAGACATCAGAACTGCTGAGCTCACTTAGCTCCTGTGCTGGAAACAGTGAAGGTGGCAATCAGCAAAACTGGCAGAAATACAGCAGGTCTCATTAGGACAGCCAGTTTACAGTCCTGGATAGTTCTCTGGTTTTGGTTGTACACCCTGCCCATAAGCATTCTTGTTTCCAGCATAAGCTGGAAATAGATTAGAAAGTCCTCTACAAACCTGTTCTGGTCAGGCTAACATCACGGGTGCAAACATTCCCAGCAAAAATCCAGGATGTGTGTGTACTCTTCAGGTACACTGAAACAGGGGGCACAGCTATTTCTGCCTAGAGATCAGGAGGAAGAAGGTAGCTGGCATAGCTGGCATATACAACCAAGCCCAAATAATCACCAGTGTCCTGAAGGATGTGAGCCTTGTGACAGAGGTGATATGCAGGAGATGGACAGACAGATCAAGGCAGTATTATCTTTTTTTTTTTTTCTCACAGGAATAGCAGTTTCAAAATCTGACTATGCTGGTGGAACAGTTATTTTAGCCAGGACTGAAACACAAGGGTGAGAACATAACAACAACCACACAGAGAGGCAGAAGGACCATATAACCCTGTGAATCATGTCTCTGACAACATCCCACAGAAAATATTTAGGGAAGGATATAAGCACAAGCCAAGATGTGGTCATACATCCATGGAAACTGTAGTTCAGGGACTTCTGGGGAAAAGAGGATGGTTTTGTAGTTAACAGACTTTACTGGATTTTCCTTCTATGGATTTGTGAGATTAGTTTTGAACCTGTGCATACTCTTTTAACATCTGCAGCATCCAGAAACATGAAGTTCACAGATGTGCTTAAAGACTTTACACGCTGTGTAAAGAAGTATCTGTTTCTGTTTTGTATCACTGCTTCATAGTGTCACTGAGTGTCTTCTAGTTCTTGCACTGGAGGAGACAGCTAACAGTCAATCCCTATTTACAGTTAACAGTCAATCCCACGACACTCAAGGTTATGTAGATGCCTATCATACCACATTCAGTCATTGTTTTTCCAAGGTAATGGATCCTAATCCATTTAGTTGTTCCTCACATAGAAGCCATACCACATCTTTGATCACCTTTTGTCGATTTTCTCTGGGCCCATTTTACTTGTAGTATATGTTATCTGAAAAGGAGAGCCAGAATTGTACTATTCAAGGTACAGACACATGATAGTTTAATAAAGAATAACAAGATTTTCTTCATTGTCTCCTATGTTTTTCCTATTAATTGCAAAATTCACTTTGTTTTTTAACCACTCCTAAATATTGACCAGATGTTTTCAGCTAAGAATTGATTATAAGCCTAGGATCTAATTTCTGACAGTGCAAGTCAGTTGATCATTGTACGTGTAAAGTTGTTTTCTCTCAGGTGTATTTCTTTGTATTTGCCAGTACTGAATTTCATTTTCACTCATCATTTATCCCCAGTTTTTCTGTAGTTTCTTATTATCCTGAATAACCTGGATGCCTTGAATAACACAGGTGACCAACCATCTCCACTGCCATTTGCAATCTTATCCAGAACACGTACATTGAACAGAGACAGTCCTGACGTAGCCTGGATGAGACATTTCTAATTCTTTTCTTACCTATTGTGAAAGAATAAAACATGAGAAACACTTTTCTCTGCAAAGAAGCTCTCCACATTTCTTACAATTGAAATGGGGTAGATTTGTTTTGTAAACTCTACAACATACTTGGAAAACTCTTGACATTTGAAGGTCCAATCAATTCCTTTTGTTATTAAATGGGTTAAAGTTTCTTTTAAGATATTCAAACCGTGCTGACTAAACTGTTCTTCCAGAACTATTACCAAACTTACTTATAGAGCAATTGTCCTAGCAAGGAAGTGACAACAGTCTGTGAACAAGATTTCTTACCACACTCATGTCCATATCAGGCCATTTTATGCAAAAATTGAGCTTGTCAAGATAACAGGAACAGCACAATTAGAGGTAATTAGCCCAGCAGGAGAGTCATTGCCACAAAGGTGTCTGGGAAGTTGGCAATCTGAGAAAGGTCAAGATGGTCAGTTGAAATGGGTATATAATTTGCCTGTTTAGATCACAAGCTCTTCTGGGCTCACAGAAAGTCAAGTACAATGACGTCTTTTTGGGCCTTGGAGTGCTAGAGTGAAAAAATGCAAACTTATTTAATGATAAATATAATGATAAAGGTGACCCCAGTGAGGAATCTGAGCTAGGTGAGGAGGATATTTTCTTTCAGGGGCCATGAACTTAGTGTAGACAGAATAGACTAAGTTTCAGGAGCTCATAATCACTTTAAAGGAATATTTGATTATGGATTCCAAGGTTTGGCCTTGTTTAAAAACAGCAGCAGTCACAGTCTTCATCCCTCGAGCACAATGAGGTAAGTATATACTTGAATTTACTCCTAAACTGTTAGTTTGTTAGCTTAATTGGGCAGTAAAAGACATTCTTTCCCTTATGAAAGTTCTGCTATTTTATATTTCAAGTTTGGCATCTTGACCTTGGGTGTTGAACTTTGCTTCTTTCCTGTCCCCTGACAGTGTGTAGGAGCAGTATGAGCAAGTACAGTCTAACCTGTTTGAAATAATCATCCTCAAATTGTGGGAAGCGGGGCAGTTATTCACAGAGAGAAAGCCTGCATTAAAATGTACATTTGATACAAACAAGTATCGCAGACAGCTCTATCACCTGTCAGGATTTCACTTGGCTCTCCTCAAATTTGGCATCTTTCCGTTTGGGAGTCAATGGGATTACTTGTGTGAGAATGACTCACTTGGAAGCAGTGACCTGGCCCAAGTCCTCTGGCACCACTTAACTCTCACGTAAGTCCTTGTACTCAATGGATTCAGCGTGACTAATGGTTGCTGAAAGCTGTCGTCTCCTTCAAAACTCTACACCTGAAATGAAGATGAGCAGTTCTGTACTAGGCTAATAGAGACAACCTCAGGGAGTATTTATGCACTCATTTCAAACACTTGAAAGAGGAACAAAAAACTATGAAGTTGCTATTGAAGTATAATTAAGATGGTGTTTTCAAGTACAGTGTAACCTTAAACTGGAGGAGTAAGAGAGTTAAAATGGAACCACTTACAAAGCAGTAAAAGCTCCACTGCATGAGGCACTCTGCATGCACAAAATTATAGGATTAGAAAGCATTCAGCCAGTCCAGTGCCTGTGTAGACAGAGGTTTGTAAAGGACTTTTTAAATGCTTTTCTATTGAAAGAGAAGAGAAACAAGAAAAAGAAGGCTGAGAAAGGAGAATATGCATAAGGGGCCAGAGGGGTCATTTGGCTGAAGTAAACAGAAGTCCAGACCACCTCCTCCTGAAGCCTTTCTTGAACTTTATTTTGAACTTAGAAACAAAGATTGAAGCTTCATCTGTTGCTCTAGCATATGCTGATTTTTATTCTTAGACGATTTATTCTTAGTCTTGGGATCTGTTTACAAGCGATTTATATTTTCAATCCTTTTGTTGTCATCAGAAAAGCTGGAAAAAAAACTTCTCTGGTGAAAACTTCAAATCCAAAGCAGTACCCTGTCTGCAGAAGTCTTGTGTGTTCCCACTTTCATACCCTGAGCTCCACTGAGGAAAACCAGTCCTCATTGAAGCTTCCAGGATCATGTTTTAAATGTCTGTAAAGTACTGGGGGAAAAATGCATTTATATGCACATATAAATCACAGTAGAGCTTGACTTCAGGAAAGGGTTTGGGAAGATACTACATTTTTTGAGTCCAAACCTGAAAAACCCAGGTTATGTTTGTTGAATGGTTGTTTAAGACACATAAAGCTCTTCCCACAGCTCTAATTCATTACATCTAACAGACTTGTCTGTTACTCTCCTTTAACTAATAAGGAAGCCTTGAATAACTACCTTTGTTTTGAATAGCTCGGTTTCAGACAAATATAGCTAGGTTAGATTCACCCCACTGGAAATAACACATGGCATGTTATGAATATATAGCACATTTAAACAAAAAAAAAAGTCTTATTTTGTCATTTTAAGATTTTGAGCATGGAAAATATCACAAAAATATTTTGGCTTTTTTCTGCAACAAGCAACAAATGCACATACCAAATAATGTATGAGTAACAAAAGTAAAAAACAGAACCAATTTGGGCCAATTACTAGATGGATGTGCAAAACCTGTTAGTAACACTGTAGAGAAATCAGTAGTACTTATATATATCCATTTTCCTTTCTGAGTACTTCTCAGTACATTAACGACCAAGGAAGACAAAAAAAAACATTCACCGAGGATAAATATTTTAAAATGTACAGGCTCATATGCAAGTTTTGTCTGATGAAATCTCTGACCCACTGGTGTAAGTTTTAAATAACTATTAGACTGCTATAAAAATTCCAGATTATTTGAAAAATGCTAATTTCTTAAGCAACTAATCTATCAATCCTAAACAAAATTACAGGAAGTGTAAAAATGTCTAGAATTAATAGAATTGTAGTTAATTACAATCAGAAGGGATCTGTGAAGAAATCATTGCCAAAATGGTGTGAATTCATGCCTTGGTGAAGTTATAAATAATGTGCGTAAGAACAGATAAAGTGTGGCAACATAATAGATATTAAAAAGTATTTTCAACGGGGAATCATCATCATATTTGGGAATACTGTGCTGTGTTCTGCATGCTGGCACTGAAAAATTAAGCTACTAAAGCTACTCCAGAATCCTAGAGGAAGGTCTGGTAAAGGAGGCTGTTTATATCTCATGAGCTACAGGAATGGCAAGTGACTTGATGACAGTATTTCTATACAATCAGGAAAGAAAATGCTGAGTAGCATTAGCATACAAAATCCAGAACACAGAGCCAAAAATTAACCAGTGAAATGTATTACTACTTCTTAATATCTCTGCATTCAGATATTCCAACTACCTTTCAGATGGTTCATTTTAAACAAATTCAATTTACTAGGCTCAGTATGGAAGTAAACTGGTGAAGTTTAATGACATACGATATAAAGATGTCAGATCAAATGATCCAGTAGTCCCTGCTCGCTTCAGACACAATGAATCTGTGAATGAATTGTGTTTAATGACTGATTAAAGACATATTCAATGGGGAATCCAGATTTGAACAGCAGAGGAAACCCTGCAGGGATTCTCAGTATGATACACATGATTCTCTGAGACTTGAAGAGTCAAACATTTCCACCCAGGTTACTCCTTTTCTTGTTTGTGAAAGAGTTCGGAAGGGTGGATACAGTAGAGGAAAAAAAAAAAAGTGTGAATTAAACTCATCAGTGATGCTGGATCTAAAGAACTCAGAGTTTTCTAGAGAGTTTCAAGGATCACTGCTCATTTATTTTGCTCTTCTCAACACCGCCTGCACAGTTTGAGTTCTGGAAGTGCAGAGATTTTTGAAGTTAACCTCAAAAGTGATATTTTGGTGTTAGGGCTTGGGGAAATCCACAAAAGTCTGTCAGGCCAGAAAACCTGGAGGTTAGATAGGTTGACATGTTATTTGGACAGGAAAGAGCTTGCTGTAGGGAGCTCCTGGTTGCTTTGGATTTTTGGAATTGTCATCAGAATCAAAACAGCTTGAAGCAGCACTTATGACTCATTTTCAGTGTGGAACAAAGTCATAAGTTAAGCACCACATGCTATGAGTGTAACACATAACAGGCACCTTAGCTACACAGAAAAGTTTTACCCAGTTTTCAAGTGTCAATCTAGTTTTCCGTGTGCCTAAGGCTCTGTGACATCAAGACATTCGTAATCAGGTTCATTTCTATCCTCACCGCCCTTTATAACCTGTCACTCTTCAGCTTCTTCACTTATTATTGCACTACTATGGATTTAATCTGCAGTTTTCTAGGCACTAAATCTAAGGCCTAGCAGTTTTCATGTATTATTCACTTCCATTTGCTGTACTTGTTAAACAGTATATGTTCATTTGAGTTAATAAATCACCATTCACTTTCCTTCTCGCATTTCCCAGAACAGAGTTATTACTCAATCTATCTCTACCAACAGCAGCTTCATAGCTTCCACAGATTTCTCTGTATTCATGAAGCTATTTATCACTGTACCTGTCTTAAATATTAGCAAAGTAAGCTTGCTCAAAAGGCTTAAGCTGTAATCTGTCGGAGGTGTATATGGAGGCATATATATGTCGGACTCAAAATCATTTGAAAAGTCTGCCTATTGGTTGTGTGACATCCACCTCAGTTTGGGTAATCTGAGGTTATTAATTAGCTTATCAAAGAAGAATAGAAAGAAAGTTTTCTTCCTTATTTGTCTCTTACAGATAAAGAAGGGGACAAAGTCTGAAGACCTTATCAATTTTGCATATCTGCTTTTTCTCTCATTCCCTCAGGAGCATGTTACTGGAGTCGGTGACTGGAGTGTTTGCCATTTCTGTGCCTCTGACAGGAGGATGCTTGATTCCTTCTGTTCCACTCCTTTAGCATGGTCTGAGACTGCAGGTCGGTGACAGAAGGTCAGGGCTGCCTACACAGGCAGGTGCAGGCAAGTACCAGTGCATGCTGCCTGTGACTTCGGTCAGTGAAAAGTTACTATTATTTCCGTAATCAAAGATGAGCTACCAGCACTAAAGTGAACGAATCGATCCTACTAGCACTTTGCTGTGTGATTTGCAGACCCATTTCTTCAGGTCTGACCTTCCTTCTTGTTTCCCATGTCAATTATTTTTCTTTTGGCTTTATTAAAACATATCCCATTCTGTTGAGCCATTTAACTACTTCACACAGACTATTTTTCAGCCATAATGTGACTTTTCTTAATTTACTAATTCAGTTACCTTTGTGTCAGCAAAACTCTGTCACTCTAGCATGAACCAGGATGCCATTGTACATAAGCCCATTCAAGAATGTTTCCTCATTATATTAATCAAACCAACTCTTTGAAAAAAAACCAAAGAACTAATCAGAAAGTTTGAATTGCTTCTTCAGAACATGAACGATTTTTTTTTTCAAAGATTGTTACCTTGGGCTTTTATAATTAGGCATAATATTTCTTCAAAGTAGAACACTGACTTTTGACAGATTTAAAGAATGACAAATTCAGCTGAGTGACAATTCAAACAGTTGACCTTTTGTTCCTAAAAATCTGTCCATTAATATGGAAAAAAAAAACCAAATAGACCCTTGTAATCAACAGGAAGGAAATAACAGTTCTAGCTCTTGGCTTGAAAAGAAATATAGGCAACTACATGGCTAGCGACACTAAAATGAAAACATGTTTTTAAGCACAGATTGTTGGAATGATCATAAATGAATTTTTTAGGTCCAGTTCATTGAAGTGCCACATGTGCACACTAGATTCATGGCATTCAGGTAACTAAATCATTTGAGAAACAGGACATCATTCTCTCAGGAAGGATATTCATAACAGTTACCTTTGCCTAAGGAAGGAAAGCTACTGAGTCATCATCTAGAATACCTTTTCTGTCTTCAGGAACTATGAAGTCAGGTAGTTTTGCTAAGTCAGTTGTTTTGAATAAGCCCTCAGACCCTCACTTTTATGTCTGTGAAGTGGGGATAATACAAGATTGCCCTTCTTCAAAATGGCATTGTGATAAACGTTACCAGGCTGTGGGATCTGTACAACTATCTGAGGTACTTGGGACCTAAGCCGAATATGCAGCTTCATTAGCTTCCAAAATAATAATAATAAAAGCAAAAGCACGGTTTGAATTAATCTGATGCACAGTGCACAAGGAATCTTATGCTGTCATGATACTGCACAGCCAGAGCTTAGAACGTTTGAGTATGTGCAGTCCATCAGTCACAGCGCAGATGTGGGAGGTATTAACATTAGTTGGTAATAAGAAAACACAATATTTTTCTTCTATTATAAAATTCAGCAAGTTTTCAGAAATGTAGAAGTGGAATTTTCCCACCTTAAAGAATTAATATAATTATTTTTCCTTTAAAAACATAGCTTTTGGAAAATCATGCACTAATGTGTCAATACTTTGTGCAGAAATGAACAAGAAAGTTATATTCTTTCATTTTTTTATTACCTTTTCAAGATCCAAAACTTGAAAAGATGTAAAACTATGCAAAGTAGATATTAATTCACTCATTCACATGTGCTAATGCATAGGTAGGTAACCACAGGGAAAATATTTTAGTCATCTAAAACCTAAGACACAGGTTTTAGGTCTCATGTAGCTAGTGGAAAAGGTGGGCACCTTCACAGAAGAGTTCATCTAATCCTAAAGTAGATGTTCAAAGTAGAAGGAACAGTCACATCATCCTTGTACAGCTAAAATATGGCAGATGAGTCCCATCTGAATAGGTGACATAGAGATAATGTGAGTCTATGGATATGAACCCAAACACAAAGAACTGTATTAACTGTGACTCTCTAAAGGTGTCATCAACCAGAAATTGCTACTATTCAAAGGTGTTTTTTCTTATCTTTCTAAGGACTGATAATTACTGCTGAGCAACAATAGCAGCAAATTGTTTTTTCGTTTAACATTAGCTCTGTTAAGCGAGAATGGTAGGACCAAGACCCCATCAACGACATGTTGAAATGTCTTCAACGCAAATCCTGTGTATTCACACACAAGGCCTAAGGAACCCACATACAGCTGTAAAAGCAAATTGCTGTATCTCATTCTAGTATACAACTGAGAACAAAAAGTAGGTGTTTAATTGCAATGAATTGACAAAGCTGTAAGAAAATGCACTTTTTCACATTATTACTACAAAATTCCTCAGTTAGGCTTATGTATACATGTATGTATTCTGTCTATTATGGGTAAGCTAAAACTGCTCTTTGACCAGACTGAGTTATCTTCAACTTGCAATTGAAATCTTGAAAGTAAAAATTCAAGCACAGCCTAAATGAATTCCTAGGGGACAGTAAATCTCCTGTGTCCAAGCATACTTGGGTTACAAACTGTCAAATCCAGACATGTCGATGGGAAAGCAAACAGAAAGCGGAACAAAACAGAACATGCCATGTTTAAGGACACTTCAGAACCACTCTTTCAAGGCCTACCAGCACAGTTACCATTTGCAATGAAGTTCCCTGCTATTTTCTGGTAGATTTTTAACTGCACGGTGACAGAATTTGACATCTGTGTCTATTTATTATCTATAGCTCCTTTGTTTCCAACTTCAGCCCTTGTAGCAAGGTGACATTTTGGAACCTGTATTTCCATTAACTCACATCAAGTAGCGCCTTATTTCTGGAGCAGCCATATCTATTTTAATGGAGGTATTTAATGGCATAGCACCATCCTCAGTAAAAATGACAGTGACAGAACAAGACCCTCATTCTGCACTATATCACTTAGAAACAGAAGACAAGAACAGGCCATAAAAGCAGGATTCATGTGAAGCTTTATCTGGTTCATCACCAAGGAAGGTGGCAGGAGTGAGCTATCATGCATTTCTAAAGAATACATTAGACCAGGAATAAAATAGTGGTCATTGGTAAAAAACAGGTGAGCCTTTCAGTCTTGCTAAATATTAAGACATAAATATTGATAGTTAACAATTAATAAAACATTGTCTAGGAAGACAATCAAGAGTTGCTTTCAAAGGAAGAAAAAAGAGAACTGTTTGGGTTTTTTAACCAATCCTTATTCTTTATAATACAAGCAAAATATAAAGCATTTCATCAGATCTTAGTAAACTGAATTGTAATGTTTCCATTTTGGAAAAAAAAATCATGCTTCACTATTAGGAAAAAAAAAGCCCAAACCAACAGACCACACAATGTTTGTGGCTAAATTTTTGAATCCTACATTAAAAATATAGCTCATGGATGGATATTCTACTATCTCATAAACTTTGCTTAAAGGTGATTCTAATTCTAAGAGATTTCATAATCTGTTTTTCACTTTCCTATGTGGATTCTCTAGTGTCTAATGGGAACTCATATTGCTGTCTTCCCCTCATTAGTAGGTGCTCTTTCCTCAGTCTCTGATTTTCATTAAGATATGTCAGACCTTCATAACATTGAGATCACTATCCCATCTATAAAATTCGGCTGAAATAGATCAGACAATTAAAAAGCAGCTGGGGTGGGGTGGGGGAGAGTGAGACAGAAAAATACACAAACTCACACACACACTGAGCATGTCTCTCATTTTCGTAAGAGTCTAAGTGAGTTATGTGCTTGAGGGAAAGATTTAGAGCACTCATGCTGAACATCTATTAGCTCCCTAATTTACTTGGCAATTCTAGAAACCCGAATTTCTTATACAGAAACCAGACAGAAGTAGGATGCTACCAAATGGAGATTCAGGGTATTTGCATCAATTACTCACAATAAGCAGTGAAAATACTATTCCTTGTATACTTCCCTTCTTCATATGTGACTTTCGCTGTCACAAAAGTCTGCAAACCTCATTCACTGTATATCTTGCAACTTCTTCATCAAATGAAATGTGAGGCTTAAACTACAGCCTATGCAGTACATAATCATAATTAATTTCTTGATTAATATCCATCATTTAGAGTGTTTCAAGGAGTACTTTCAAAAAACAGTATCCAATTAAGCTGGTAGCACAAGGTCGCCATTATGGAAGAGAACCATCTTGAATCGTCTGGAGGATGAAGTGGGCATTTATTCACAATTAATCTAGAAACATTAAAGCTAGCATTTCCTCATTTCCCACTGTATTTTTACTACAAGTAAAAATAACTAATAACTAAGAACTCTATTATGAACTTTAAGGTTTTAAACCCAGCATCTCTACTAAGTTACCTTTAAAGATGAAGCAGACTGAAGAATAAGTATCAGGTAGACATGGGAATCTTTGGCTAGCATAGATCAGCTCAATTTCCTTTAGCACATTGAATCAATGTAAGCTAATATCGACAGACTTGTAAAAATAATTCTTGCTTTTCCTGACTCATTGTGATTTGAATCTTTTCTTAGTCCATATTTTATTAGATTAAACAAGAGAAGTAGTAGCTCCTCCAAGAGATCAAAAAATAATTATTCAAAATGCCCAGTGAAAACTAATAGTTAAAAATAAGGTACTGATTATCTAAAGAAAAACTCACTATACAAAGGTACGTGTACGCTGCATACAAATCATGCCTGTACTCTTAGAGTTGTGAAAAATTCTTGACAGACAATTGCTCATTAAAATCTGATAATTGTAATCAGAGTTCTTTGACTCCCTCTAATTGGTAACAACAGAACTAAAGTAATTTGTGCTGTTGGCATTCTGTCTGTCTAATGCATCTCATAAGAATTAGAAAGCAATATATAGAAGAAAAAATGCATTATTAGTTATAGGATTTAAAAGACATCAATTAACTTCTTTAAACCCCTCCTTTTTTCTTTTAAAAGATGAGGCAATTTATTTCCTTGATGTGTGAGCCATCATCAAATCTAAATTCACAGCAAGAACACTTCTGAGATAGCCCAAACTTATCATGAGGTTAATGAACCATTGCACTAGTCCGATCAAACCCATTTGTCAATGAATAAAATTGCTCATCTGCTATCTTGCAATGTAATTTGGAATAAAACTGCCAAAATAAGAACTTATTTATGTTTCTCTTTAACAAAGATTGCTCCTTCAGATTGTAAAATGTATGTATAACAGGTCAGTAATGTAAGGAGAGTTTATTATTTTGCAGCAAAAGTCACATATTCACTCTGAACCAATTTCGATTTTTGGAACAGAGGTGTTATGTGAGAGCAGAGGTGGACCTACAATATTTCAAGTAATTTCTATTGTGAGGCCTATCAAGACAATTTAATACACGATCGTGTATGGGTTATGTTACCCAGAATCTTTCAGGGAAAATCAGAGCTGAAAATTTAATCATAGCAGGTCACTGTTACCCTGCTAACATGCTACTCTCTATTTGTTGCATTCATTTATTTAATTAGTTATTACACACGTTAACCACAAATTAAGCTGGATGCAGTATATTCAAACCTGAACGTTCCAGGTTTGGAACAGTTAATGAGGGAAAGTTGCCGATAAATAATCATTGAATTAGTCACAAGGTCTTTTCTGCTGTTAACCAGAAGACAGAGGATCAATGAAAGTAAAGTGGGTGCCATTTTCTGTTATGCAGAAAGCGATGATACAGTGGTCCTACCCATTGACACTGAGCATACAGATGTGAGCAAGCAGTCTGGGAAACAAGTGGTTCAGAACCTGAGTAATGACCATTTCATCCACAAGAATTGCTGCCCACTTCAGTCCCAGGTGAATGAGTCTTGAAATTCTGGATGGAGGACAGAAACAAACCAAATAAGTCATCTTGGACCTCTGGGCTACAAAAGGTGAAAAAGGCAAAAATGAGGTGTAAGACACTTGCTGTGGAGTACACTTTCAGATTAATTTACCTGAAGTTGGAGAAACCTTTAGGAAACTCTGCAAAACCCTTTCTGTCTCCTACAGCATTTTGTTGTAAACAGAACAACATACACAGGGCTGCTTAATTCTGCCCAAGTGATCAGAGCTACAACATAAGAGCCTCATTAGATGCTCAGTGTGTGGGGTGGCCTGTCCTGTGAGTAGGGCAGTCAGCATGCCTATGGAAAATCCAGGTTTAAGTTTATATTTATTCATATGATATGAGAAGCCTCTAATGCCACCTAGATATTTTATGTTACTTTGTTTGTCTCTGGAAGGACTAGTGCTGTGAAGCAGAAACAGAAAATATTTAAGAGATTGTAAAAAAGTCCCATACTTGGAACTTAAGTTCCAACAAAGACCATGAAGTGCAGGACAATGTTTCCACTTACTATCTATGTACAACTTGATTACCATAGCTCACCATCAAATCCTGAGTCATACTTGTAGCAGAATATGGGACATAGAAACTTCCCCCCAAAAAGTTACCCAGTCTTTAGACTTACACCACACTCTTGCACTCACCCTTCTTGCTTAAAGTTCTTGCTTTTAAGATTTCACTTTGCAGTTCTCAAGATGCTCAGCTACATTTTTCAACTAAAGCCGAGTTAAATGCATTGAGTAGATGTGCTCCTAAAACTTACCACAACCTCATGGTTTCTTATGACAGAGAAGAAGATAAAAATTGAATACTGTGTTTCTGACACCATGTTTCTTTGTTTTTCTTCCCCAACAATTTTCCATCCTTTCACAAACATTTTTTTTTCCTCGTATTTGTTCTCTCTAAATATTTCTCTCCCTTACATGGTTTACTTGAAGTATAACTTCTGGATAAATATATCTAGTATTGCTGATCATGGAGAATCTCTAGCAATTGACATTAAATTGTTATAAGAGTTAAACATCTTTACTATTAAAAAACATTTCTCATGTTGACGCTGGAGGGAAGGGATGCCATCCAGAGGGACCTTGACAGGCTTGAGAGCTGGGCCTGTGAAAACTACATGAAATTCAACAAGACCAAGTGCAAGGTCCTACACGTGGGTCAGGGAAATCCCAAGCACAAATACAGGCTGGGCAAAGAATGGATTGAGAGCAGCCCTGAGGAGAAGGACTTGGGGTGATGGTGGATGAGAAGCTCAACATGAGCCAGCAATGTGCGCTTGCAGCCCAGAAGGCCAATCATATCCTGGGCTGCATCAAAAGAAGCGTGGCCAACAGGTCGAGGGAGGTGATACTGCCCCTTTACTCCTCTCTCATGAGACCTCACCTGCAGTACTGCGTCCAGCTCTGGTGCCCCCAACATAAGAAGGACATGGAGCTGTTGGAACGAGTCCAGAGGAGGGCCACAAAGATGATCAGAGGGCTGGAGCACCTATCCTGTGAAGACAGGCTGAGAGAGTTGGGGCTGTTCAGCCTGGAGAAGAGAAGGCTCTGGGGATATCTCATAGCAGCCTTCCAGTATCTGAAGGGGGCCTATAGGAAAGCAGGAGAGAGGCTTTTTACAAGGGCAGGTAGTGACAGGATGAGGGGGAATGGTTTTAAACTGAAAGAGGGGAGATTTAGATTAGGTATTAGGAAGAAATTCTTTCCTGTGAGAGTAGTGAGATACTGGCACAGGTTGCCCAGAGAAGTTGTGGCTGCCCCCTCCCTGGCCATGTTTAAGGCCAGGCTGGATGAGGCTTTGAGCAACCTGGTCTAGAGGAAAGGTGTCCCTGCCTGTGGCAGGGGGAGTGGAACTAGATGATCTTTAAGATCCCTTCCAACCGAAACCATTCTATGATTCATCTTGACACTTGAGCTTTCCACCAGTGGATCCTGTAGTATCTGATGTTATGAAGAAGATGTTAACAGAGCATTATTTGTGCTCGCTTGTCCTTATATATTGGGATCAAATCATCCTTTGAAAATTTTATTTATAATATAAAGACGATGATCAGTTAGAAACTTTCATACTAAGGCTTGGAGAGTGTCCTGGTTTCTCTGGGACAGGATCATAGAATCAACTTTCTGTTCAGAAAAGCTGCTCTTTTGAGAAGCCTGCAGCACCTGATACGGTGGGCACAAAGTTGACAAGACACTGTTTTAGTTCATAGTCAGCCATGGTATGCAGGTTTCCATGGTGATCAACGCCGTTAGCAGTTTCGAGATATCCAGGTGCTAAAGCTAGGAGGAGCGAAAGCCAGGGCAGCTGGCCCATAAATGTCACGCTCACTATAAATTGGGAAGTTTGCTGGGGGTGGCTGCCTCTCTTCAATAGTTGCCATCCCCGGAGGGTCTCACCATCATCCTGCTCCCAAGGCCTGCTCTCCTGTTTGTTATGGCCGTTGTGCTTCCGCTGGAGCTGTGGTGCTCACAGTGTTTGACATCTGGCATTCACTGCTGGGAGTGCACATCTTGCAACTGCTATATGGGCTGAGTATAACTCTGTGTATTTTATATTAGCATTAGTATTAATATTGGTTTTCTTATTTTATTAAATCTGTTTCCATATCAACCCATGAGTCTCCCTCCTTTTCCCAAATCCCTTTCTCACCTGGGGAGGGGTCATTAGGTGATAGAAGAACTGGTTATTGTTTAGCCCTGGATGCGGGCTAAACGAAGACACAGAAAAATGGATAGGTCAAATAAGGAAGTATTCTCTACTCTCAGGAGCAGAGCTGTGCTTGAAATAGTCAAGGATAGGATTTTTCAAAGTGGTCTTCAGGAGCTACCTAGATGGTTCAGCTGTAGACGGGTGGCTCACTTTTGGACCTCTTTGAAAATCCCAGAGTTAATTATCAGTGTTTGTACAACTCTTTGAACATTCAAGATGTTCTAAAAAAAGGTAAGTGTGATGATAGTTTTTATTAAACACAGCTTGTAAAATATATAAATCACACTTTAAATCCCTGAATAGATTGATCGTTTTCTGGGAGTTTTCCCTCTAGGACATGTGTAATCAGATTCAGTTACAGCTCTATACTGCATAACATAAGCTTATTAAGCAGATCATTGAAAACTACAAAGCAAGAGACTTTGAAACTGACCCTGAGGTAAGCATCTAAGAGTTTCACCTTACTTTCAGCGTCATGTTTAAAGCACACCATATCTGATGTAGTTAAGTGCTTCTGGTAAAGCTAAATGATTATACTTAAAGGTAATTTAGGTACTAATAATTCATGATCTACCTAATAAATGATTGAGGAGGAAAGGACTGTCCCACATTGCTTCTCTTCCTGAAGTCAAAAATACTACAGGTAGCTATTAGCTGGTGACCAACAGTTCCTTCAAGGTCTACAAGCTTCCAAAATGAGTCTAATAAGTAATGTATAGAGCTAAAACTCACGTGAATGTAAGAGTAGCAGTGGATAGTAGTCTGTGCTCTTGACAAGTTGTGGCACCCTTTCGGCAGTGTCTCAGACCTTAGCACCCAGAAGGCAGAATATGTCTCGTGATTCCCTCTCAGATTGGCAGATGGACACCTCAGTGCCCCTCAGCAGAGAGTGACCCACTACAAGCACTTGTCATTTGTTTTTACGGTGTGTGTTTCTGGTAGAGTTTCTCCTTGCAGACCTTGCTTGTAGGTGTCTATAGCTGTTAAAACTTCATATATGTTTTGGGTTGTGATACTGGAGGGTGGAGACTGAAGCAGAGTCCTGCTTTTGTGGGTCACCAGGGTCCAAGGTGCCTCATTCTCAATGGTGTCTGCTACAGGAGCATGGTACTGAAACCACCTATCTATCTCCATCTCGGCTCCTCTAATACTGTGTGTGCAGCCTTTTAACTGTTTCCCGCAACTCAGACACTTGACGTAACAGATCATCAACCTGTGAATATCTATGATAACCAACTTACTCGACTTAAATGCTTTTACTGTTTTATTCATAAGCCAGACCAAGCTGATTGAGAAAGCCAGCCTATTTGGGACATAAAACAATAACAGGCCTTTGATTACCACTTAATTTAAAAGTTTCTTAATCTGATGTTTAATAAATAATCTGTTTCCTATGCAAAAACAACATTTAGTTAATATCTTTTAGCACCATTTAAGTTATTTTATTTCTGAAACTTCTAAAGCTCTTGTGCTGGATTCCATCCTGAGGGCTTTCTAACACAGCAATCACTCTTTATTTTTCATACACTTCCCTAGATATTCTCATGATACAATTTCCATACTGCCTGCAGTTATATTCTAGAAACTATACTGCAGATTTGTATGTCTAGGAGCTACAAGGCTCATGGACGGTGGCTCATTCTTGCATATGTATGTACACTATGCATGTAGTGAAAGAGCCATTTGGGCTTCTGTGACTTGTCATTTATAGCAGTACTGGTTTCCAGGTATAAAAGACTCAATATTACAAAGGTTTGCACTAGGATGCTACTTTGTGCAAGTACCTGCACTTTAGTACCTATTATTAAATATAGGGAAGAGTAGTGATTAAGTCAGGCTTTTCTCCACAGAGAGATGTTTTAAGATGTATTTTCTAGAAAGTTATTACTTTTGTTGACTGCATAATATCAGTTCTTTGTGGCCCAGCTTGTGCATGTTCAGATTTCCCATGCATTGCACGTATGTGGTATGAGACAGCCCCTGCCCTTCCTTTCCTGCAGAAATTTCAATTTAAGTACAGAGGACAGTGCATCCTGCAAACTACCTATCACAAGTGTACTACTTGCATTATTTTCTCTTTTTGTCTTTTAGTTACTTAAATGATGACAATTATTAAAATGATGACAATTAGTTAAAGGATTATACTTGTCTGGTCACTTTTTGGTCCTAAAATTGGGTGATACTGTAATGACAGGTCCTTCATATTACTGAAATTTGGAGAAAAGCTTGACTTGCTACCTTGAAGAAAAATTGTCCGTGTCCTGGTCATTAATGGACTGAAGTCATTCTCAAGGGAATGGTGGCCAAATCACCAATTCATATCCATATCTTTCTCATTTAGGTTTTAGTCCAGCTTTCACTGAACATCTCTCTAGCCTGTACACATAGTGTTCCTTCAGAACTTTATATGACTACAAAGACACATCTAGTTAAGTGTAGATGGAACAGTTCCAGCGTAATTAGACAAATACATTTCAACCAGCTTAGGTTAAACAACAACAAAAAGGTGCATTTACATTAGAATAAGTCTCACTTGTTTATATTTAGAAATAAGCTACAACTCCTCTCTTAACCCTTAGTTACTCTCACCTTTAATAGGAAATTGTTGGAGTTTTGTTACAGAAACATCTATGCAGTGGCAAATCACTTATAGGCTCTAACTCCATTCCACTCAGCAATAAACACAATGGGGGGAAACCCTGGCTCCACAGAAGTCAAGGAAGAGGATGTGATGTGGGAATTTCAGCACCCTGCAGTTCAGAGTAATTTTGCTGACTTCCCTGTAGAAATATTTCATACAGTAATGTTTGCAAATAAAGGTAAGTTTTTTGAGTGGTGTTGGTAAATGAGGCAACTAAAATGTTTTAAATCACTCTGCTAAAAAATTCTTCGCATTGAAAATAAGTGTTTGCTTTAAAAATACATTATCTGATCCTAGTTAGCAGGGGAGGTAAGAATAGAGAACAAAGTTACAGAGACAGAAGAAAATTTTCACAGTGATGATGGGAAATGACAATATATTTCTAAGTATAGGTACCTTTGACTAGATTGGTGGTTTAATGGTGTACAACACAGTGGTGTTATTAGTTTATTTTTTTCCCCCCAAATGACATTTATAATCCATATATAGAAACAAAACAGTACTTGAGTGCTAACTGAGGAACTCCGCTTGTGCATTTATGGGTCAACTTGGTCACTACCTGTGTTTAGCCCAGCTACCTTCTGTGGATTGCTTGTTTTGGCTAAGTGGAGCTTGTGAAAGAAATGGAACAAAAATGTTCACAACAAGCAAATGTCTGAGTTATTTCCCCACTTTCACTTTGTAAATGTTTTATGATCAGATATTTCTGTTTTAAAAATCTTAGATATTTTCATTATCTTGGACACTTCTTGATAATAGAATTCAGCATATAAAGAGCCCTCTCATTTCCCCATAGAAGAGGAGATAAATTTTAATTTCCTGCACCCTCTCTGGAAGGTATTTTTCCAAGAGGCTGAGTTCTCATGTTGTTCTACAAGGGCAAATTACACCTTACTCTCTGGTATGTTGCACTGGCCAAGACTGCTCTGCTTGCTGTATTGATCTTTTCTTTATAACTATCAGCACCAAGTGGCTTTTACATATATGACTGCCTGTAACAACTGTGAGCAAGTATTTCTTCAACTTAAAAAGAATATAAATCTAACCAGATTCTTAATCTCAGCTATAGTGCTGTGCCATTGCAATACTGTAATATATGTTCAGTTTGGCGATTTATAGAGGGTTAAAAAATGTAGAAGCTGTATATGGAGTTTCTTGGGGGAAAAAGTGGCTTTTTTCTCAAACATTAGAAAATAATTTCCTTGGCATAGGTACAGGAGTGGCTGTTTGGCACTGTTGGACAAAAATAGGATTCTCAATCAACAAATATTTATAAGTAGGAAAAGGATTCATGGAAGTCATAGATAGGGATTTCTTTTCTTATTTTTCTCACCCTGGTTCCTGTTGTATTGGAGTAGCAACAATCAGCCTAAGTAGAGCCTGTCTGGTTTTCTGTTCCAGTTACAGGACTAAGGATGTTAATTTATTACCTTGGAAGTCAGTTCTCAACCATTTCCAGATTTCTTCTGGAGGAAACGGCAGGCAATATTGGGCACTGGTGGAGCAAGACTGTGGTGGTGAGAGCAATGAAATCATGTCATTTGTATTCTGTCTCATGAATTTAATAGATAGATAGAAAAGGCTAGGGCAGCCAGGCATCTTCCTGCTGCATCATGTGTTTTCTTCATGCTTTGCCAGTAGTCAGGTAGCCACCAGGAAATCAGGTCAGCATATAGTAATGATTATTGTCCATTCATCATGAATTTTACCCATTTAAGAACACAGTTCTAAAATCTATGATACAATGAACTCTGGAGTCATCCAGTCCCTCCTACAATTCTGATCCTCTCTGGAAAAGAAGACACAATATGAAATAAAGGAGCAAATTGTGAAACATATGATGGACAGCAGGCTAAAGGAATAAATCTCTTTTACAATGCCATGAGAAGTACAGCATAGTACAATAATGACGCAAGTACTGTGTAATAACACAGATGCAAGCAACATCATTTTGAGTTATGACTGTACTTTATTTTGAAATGAGGATAACACTGTCCAGTCAAGGCTAATCTGGATTCAAACCAGCCATCTGTAGAAGACAACTTCTACCATAACCAATTATTAATTTCCTTAGCCATCTAATGTTACTCTAGAAGATTTATCTAAAAAGAAAACAATCTTGCTTAAGGAAACTTTGTGTGTTTTAAGTAAAATGGAGGTATTACTAAACCATGTTCTTTTTTAATAATACAAAGCTCTTTTAATTCAAGCTAGAGTTTTGACAGAAAGACAAAGTATTTTGAAATGAGACTGGTTCATTTGTGAACATCTAACGGATATTTGGTATAGATAGATAGAATCCAATTTGTAGTGGCCTTTAGTTTTTATAAAGTTTCCCTGATTATTTCTTATGACACTAACTTCACTGGTATGGAGATTTCACACTGGATGTAAAAAAAAAGAGCCACTGATTAAGGGCATACTGATAACAATACTTTTGCCTCATAGCTATTTCACTACTCACCTGTGGTTATAGAGATTTTTCTGCTTTTCTTCTGAAGTATTTTGCATAAGGCCTCACTATATTGCTCGTTGAGTTAATGGGCTTGCTTACTCATCATGGTTTGGAGAACAACAAAGGAAACTGCATGTGTCCCAATTTATACTGCAAATGGAACAAATGTCTTCTGTAAGTATAAAAGGATGATTTCTTTTAAAGAATAAAGCCCTTTGAAACCAATTAATAGCTGACCTACATAGTAATGCACATATCTCCATGTTTCCTCTCTCTTTTCAAGGAAGTGATTTTTCAGTAGCAGAAAAAGAGTAAATAAGTATGTGCGATCATCCACTTCTACAACAAAGACTTTGAGGTTAAATATGCAAGCATTTTTTGCACCATTTCCATGAAATTAAACCCATTTTGTCTTTATAACCTGCTACAATAGCAACTGAAGAAAATAGGCTGCAGCAAATCTTTCCCTACTTATCAGCTTCCTTGGTACCTTTGTGCAATATACAATGGCCAGCGAGAACTTGAAAACACGCAAACAGAACCTTTCATTCTAAAGATCCAAATCCCCAAAACATTTGTGTAGCTGGAAGCATTTTCGGCCTGTGATTCTTCAACAGGCAGCCAGGGGAGTTATACGGAGGCTCATGGGGAGCAGCATTGCACTTGCACAACATTTTGTTTGTTGCAGCATCCTTATATCATTACCATCCTTGCTTATAACTCCTGATGTGTATCATTACTATTCTTGCTTATAACTCCTGATGTGAGAAAAGAAACTAAGAAATATGAATTATGGATTTAATAAAACATAATATGTATACTGGGACAGAAGAAGTATGTTAAAGGGATAGCAACTGTGCTAGCTGGTTTAATGGCTGCACGATCAAGGAAACCAAAGCAAGATGGGCCTAATACTGTATTGTACGTGCACCATGGAAGAACACTGAATGGTAAAATTTTGGCAAACAGGTGTATTCTGTATGACTACCTAAGGTTACTCTCTCAGCCTGTCCCAAAAAGTGAGGTTTTGTGTTGATCTCACCTTGTAATCAGCTGAAACTCCTGAGTTGACTTTAACAGAATGCACTCACACTATATGAAGTCTAACACAAATCCCTTTCTAAAGTTTATTTCTATTAGAAACATAGCTGTGTGTGGTAATGTTGAAACCAGGCTAAAAGGCTGACATAAGAAAGTAAGTAGGTTGATCAAGAAAAATATCTATTCTGTAACACTGAGACTAAAAGTCCCAATCAAAAGTCACAAAAATTAAAGACCAAATCAGAGTTAATGTCGCTCCTCAAAGTACTACAGAGAAGGAGAAAGGTTACAGAACAATAGTGGCATAAAAAGAAATTTTTCTGTGTTGGTTAGGAATTTCTTTAGGCTGAAACCTGAAAGGAGGGTACTAGCCATGAAAGTCATGAAGTTCTGTAACATGTCTCCAACATGAAAAGAGGAGGACATTTTAATTACTTTCAAAATAGAGGTTATTACATTTATGGATGAGATTATATATACTTGGCAGAACGGGCAGGTGACTGGACTCAGTGACCTAGTCCTACATCCCAGTGAAAAAAAGATCTGCTTTTGTTTTCCAGCAACAGTCCTTTGACCCAAAATTTATCTCCCTCTGCCTGTTATACCCTGATTAGGTCTAACTGAATGCTTTTGGCACCAAATCTCATCAACAATTTCACAGTATCTTTGTGTTGCTTTCTAGTACCTGCTAAATGAGTGACTCAAAAATAAACCTGTTACACAGTCCAGAGATATACAGATGAGTGTAATTAAGCAGATACCCCCATTCATAAGCAAAAGGAAATTTCTGTGTTGGCACTGTAGGCAGAACAACGGAACCATTATTTTCTGTATTATATGCAAAGATATGAAAACTGATATGGCCCTTGTACAAGATAATCCCTAAGAATTTAAATGGGACTGTACAAATCCATACTCTTTGTTCTGTCCATTTGTAGAGAGGTGACTACCCACAGTATAAACTAATGCTTTCTTCTTAGCTTTCTTCTTGCCTTACTGGTAACATTCTTTGTTCAGTAAATGGAGCCATATTTAACAATTAAATTGCACAGTTCCTTCTATTTCAAAGGGATGCAGCCCTGCCAGCTTTGTATTTGCATTATATAGCCTTCCAATACAATTGTTGGATCACTGCACCCTGAGCTTATTTTCACTTTGAACCATTGTCTCCTCATTTACCCTTCCTAATATTATCTGTAAATTATTCTTTTGACATTTTGTGTTATATGAAACCATTACTCACTGTCAATGATCTCTACCTTACTCAGATGCTTTCTCAGACATTTGCTGCTCTGTCTCTATGTAACTCTCTTCTACACTGGACTATTGTTAAAATAAAATAATAGAATTTTCCATTTATATATCAACTTATATGATGCATATATATTGTTACATCTATATCAGCTGCAGAGGTAAAATGCAATAATTATTATACAGACTATAGCAATGCTTTTTAATGGTTCAGGGCAGCTGTTTTCAACCTGCAGACTCTGTGGGTTGCTTCTGAGACACTCACAAAAGTTAACTAAGAAAAACCAATGCATTTTCTAAGCTAATATTCCCTATACAGAAGTGTACATCAATACTGATGTTTTCCCAGAGGTCCGTAAAAAAATCCAGCACCACTGGTTTAATGTAATAAGTAAAAAGAAAATACTCATGAAGTAGTAACTGAGGGAAGATGTTAGTGTAGGCCAGTGGAAATGGAATAAAATTTCAGTGAACACTAAACCTGCTCTACAAACAATCAGTAAGGGATCTCTGAAGTCTGAATTACTCTAAAAATTGCATTTACATTTCTTCCAGAAGACTGTGCCGCCAGTAGAACTATGCTTCATAATACCCTTCTTTGCCAGCTGTAATTCCTGTATGCCAAGACAAAGTTACTTTGGGTTATTTCTTCCGAAAGTAAGGATTAGCTGGAAGGTTTTTAAAGACAACAGGCAGAAGTTTTTATGTTGGCGTCCTCTGCAATAGATGGGTTATAAGCATAGGTTATTTCATATAAACCATTGAAACATAGGTGTAAATCATTGACTAATATAAGGTTAATAATCCAAGCTCCTACCTCTGATTGATAATTTAAATTAATATGAGAACCCATATTACATGCTCTCCACTTTCCCATTTTGAGATAGTTGATGGGAAAGTAGGAAAGTGATAGGATAGACATGGAAACTATTCATCCAGGGGAGTCCAGGACTTTACCCACAGAACTGGTGTTACTTATGTTAGACTCACCACTCCAAAGGGAAAGAGCAAGAGATGATGTTTACTTGATTTGGGAAATGTGACCTCCTTTATACAGCTTCTCATTTTCCTTTCTGTTTGCAAACATAAAAGGACATGAAAATATGTGTTTCCAGTAACAACTGACAATGTATAGTATCTACGTACAGACTATTAGTACTCTTGCAACTACTTTCTTGGCCTTTAAAATTGCTCAGCAGAAATAGCTGCTGATACATACATCAAATCTAGTACATTTTAATAAAACCCACAAAGTCCTACAGGTGTAGCTAAGATATTTCAGTGCATATTTCCTTAAAAATATGTGGGGCTTTAAAATCTCAGAGGGAAATATCAGCATCACGTGTTGTGGCCGTTGCTATGGTAACTATACTTTTTGCTTTCATTCAGTAACAGTATGAACTAGCTCTTAAGCCTGTACAGCACCATGACCTGCTGAAGACTAAATTACTAGGGTTCTACATACTAATACACACTTTCTTTTTTTGTTACATTTTTTCCCTCAAGAATAAACAGATTTTAACATAAAAGCAAAGTTTTTGACCAGCTGAACCCTTTCCACTAGTTGCTGTACCTCTCACTTTGTGGTTCATAAAATTATGAGATAGGCAGTTATGCAAAAGTAGATGGGTCATCATCTATTTGAAATTTTCATCTTTTTTTTTTTTCTTAAATAACGGTAGGGAAAGCCTGATTTTCCAGCACAGCAAAATTAACTTTCATTCAATCATATTTTTCTCAAAGATTAAATAAATCCAGACTGAAGCACTGCAAGATGCATAAAGACATTTATTTAAAATGTTGACTAGCAAATCAGATATTATTATTAATGTATTCTTTTTCTCACAGAAGCACATATAATCCCTATTTGAGATTGGCTCCATTGCACAATCTGCACAAACACAGAAATAAAGCTTGAAGGAAAAAAACGAATTGCATAACCTTAAAACTTTTTGGGTTTTTTTCTTATCTTTCAGAAGGTAGAGAAAGGGAGGAGAATGGCAGTCGCAGCACCTGAGATGCAAGTGTTTACATGTACTGTAGGTAACGAACAGACCAAGTGAAAGACCGAGCAATTACACAAGAGCATGGACTCAGGTGCTCTTGTTTGAGTCCTTTCTCCAGAACTCTTTATCACCTTGTAAAACTATTTCTTTGTGGGATATGTGAGATATGGTAAAGCAAAGAGGCCTAGTATTGCACGCCACACTAGACAGAGGAAAAGTGAAGAGAAGACTTGGGTGAAATCTACAGAAATACATCTGCACTGCAATGAATGGATGCACTCTGGTATTTGTCACCCTCTAGTAACTCACAATCCCCTTGTCATTGTTCATAATGGGAATTGTCACATTTGTAAAGTCTCATAGAATCATAGAATCGTAGAATGGTTTGGGTTGGAAAGGACCTTAAAGATCATCTAGTTCCAACCCCCCTGCCATGAGCAGGGACACCTTCCTCTAGACCAGGTTGCTCAAAGCCCCATCCAACCTGGCCTTGGACACGGCCAGGGAGGGGGCATCCACAGCTTCTCTGGGCAACCTGTGCCAGTGTCTCACTACCCTCACAGTAAAGAATTTCTTCCTAATATCTAATCTATATCTACCCTCTTTCAGTTTAAAACCATTCCCCCTCGTCCTCTCACTACTTGTCCTTGTAAAAAGCCCCTCTCTATCTTTCCTGTAGGCCCCTTAAGGTACTGGAAGGCTGCTATGAGGTGTCCCCGGAGCCTTCTCTTCTCCAGGCTGAACAGCCCCAACTCTCTCAGCCTGTCTCCATAGGAGAGGTACTCCAGCCCTCTGATCCTCTTCGTGGCCTCCTCTGGACTCGTTCCAACAGCTCCATGTCCTTCTTATGCTGGGGACCCCAGAGCTGAATGCAGTACTCCAGGTGAGGTCTCATGAGAGCGGAGTAAAGGGGCAGTATCACCTCCCTCGACCTGTTGGCCACGCTTCTTTTGATGCAGCCCAGGATACAGTTGGCCTTCTGGGCTGCAAGCGCACGTTGCTGGCTCATGTTGAGCTTCTCATCAACCATCACCCCCAAGTCCTTCTCCTCAGGGCTGATCTCAATCCATTCTTTGCCCAGCCTGTATTTGTGCTTGGGATTGCCCCAACCCACATTCAGGACCTTGCACTTGGCCTTGTTGAACTTCATGCGGTTTTCACAGGCCCAGCTCTCAAGCCTGTCAAGGTCCCTCTGGATGGCATCCCTTCCCTCCAGTGTGTCAACCACACCACACAGCTTAGTGTCTCAAGGATGAGTATTGCGTGCAAACAAGTAGAAATGTGATGGAAACAGTCAAACAGCTTATTTAAGCAAGTTTTTTATTTGGAATGCAAGAGAAACCTTGCACCTCACTTAGGTATTAGCAGAGCAACAAGAGCGTTGGACGTGTGAGCATGTATAGATGTGCAAATATTATTCCTTTGAACAGCTTCAGTGTTTGGTTTCTGTCTTTTATCCCTGTAGAAACCATTGTTATTTTTCCAGGAAAATTTTTTTTTTTATTGTTTGTTTGACTGCCTTTTACAAAATGTTGGAATCATAGCAATCCCCGTAGGTGCTCTCTCTCACCAGCACAGACGTTTTTTATGGCAACCTGTTCTTCCCTGCTTAGAAATCTCATTTTCCAAGAAATTAAAATCTGCCCCCAAAATCTTTATATGCTCTAACCACCAGAAGTGGGAATCAAGTGACGTAACTTTATCTGTTTACAATATGGACTTCTCCATATGAACTGTGACTTCCATCATAATCAATGGAGAGGAAACAAGCACTTTCAAGACACAATTTATCTAAGTTACTTCAGACACTGATTTCAAGGTTATATAATTTGCACATTAGAGTGCTTCCATTAGAGTGTCCATAAGGAGATGATGACTGGATGTTTACATTATATAACACTACAATAATTTAAATAAATGCCACCCATGTGTAGCACAATTCTGAAAAGAGGATGAGTCGCAGAGTAATGTATCTTCAGGCGAGAGTCCAAGGGAGTGACAGACTGGGGCCCAGGAACAGGAGAACGAAATGCACTTTTACAAAACAGGGCAAGTTAGACTCTGAGCCTTTATCACTTACTGAATTCACAGTATTTGTCTAACTTGCTCTGTTTTCCACACTGAGTCATTAATTAATGATAATATTAACCAAAAACATGTTGACATTTTCTAACTGCACAACCTATTGAGAATGTTCCTTGGAATTTAAACTGTGAGAATAATGTTATATTACAATGCAATAACTGTTTATTTCCTTTTTTTTGAGGGAGGGTGTGTGCTTTGGTTTTGTTTTTAGTTGCTGTGGAAAGTTTATCTTGAGGAATTATTCCACTGAGTGGTAGAAAATGTAATCCTCAGTCATGAATTCTCAGGAATGATTGAAGGAAACTCCTTATAAAACTTAAAACCCTAAAATTCTCTCATATTCTATGTAGAAGGATGAGTAGTTTGAGTTATATCAGCAAGGACTTTACAGGACTTCCAAGAACTTTTTTTACATTTCTTTCTTTAGCACTTTTTTGAGAGGACAAATGAGTACAGAGGGTTATCAAATCTCTGTCTGGGGGATGAATTGGGCAAGCAGCAGCTTCTGATGCTGATGTGGTTAGTGAGATACTTTTGAGTCCCAAATGCCTGTAATATGTAGTCTCATCCCAGAGTTGACAAAAAAAGCCCACGCAGAAGCCATATTCATTTCCTCCTAGAGCTTTACCTTCTCTCACACTTTTGAAACGTGTGAAATATATCAGTTGAGCTGATCCAGTCAAACCAGGGCTACAGCTGATTTTCCCATATAGACTATGTTCACGCCACAAATTCTTGATTTATTGAACTATTTTTGAGGATACGATCAAAAGCTCAGTTGATCAGAAGGTTTCCAATATCCAAATCCTCAATACTTCGGAGCCTCGTTCCCACAGATGTGAGTGTTGTAGATTTCTAGTAGGTATCTAAATACTTCCAAGGATCTTGCTCCAATTGGCTTCAGTTGACTTTGGATCTAATCACATATGTTTGGATAAAAATATTAAACTTTGGGACTTCGTTGGTAAAAAAAACAGTACCAAAATATCGCAGATGATGCTGAAGGTAAAACTAAATGCTGTGCATTTTCTCTTGCTATACTGACCTTGAAAGGCTAACAAGGGTACAATTAACCTTTGCTCAGCAAAATTTGTTTTAGACAGACAAAGAGTATGTAAAATAAAATTGTCACTATATGTTGAGTTTTCTGACCATGAATATTTTGTGCCAGATGCATTAAAAAACAGGTCTACAATCTCTAATTTAAATGTTAAGTATCCAACTTGGAAAAAAAAACTGAGACACCTGAGGTCCCATGCAGATGCTGTTGAAGAACTCAAAGTTTGAAAAATAACTCCAGGTTCTTATCTTGCGAAGTCTAAAATCCTAAAAGCACGGAATGTTTGGCTTCTTCAGGCTTATATAGAAATTAAAGATGACATTTTTTGGGCTTCACCATTCTTGCGCCTAAAACCTATTTTGTATCTGACCGTGCATTCACACCCCGAGCCAGCAAAGTGTCAGTGAAGCTTCTCCAAGGTTCAAAGACACACATGTGCCTGAATGTTTTTGTGAAGCAGTGACATAACACCTTAACAAAGCATTAAGATGATGATGCTTGGCACCTGCTGAATTTGAACCCAGTGGTAATCTGTGCATACTAAGCCTAAAATATTTTAGTGGGTTTACACCAGAACAGCATCAATGGTCTTTTCCAAGTTGAAACACAGGAAACAAAAGAGGAGGTCAGGAGGAGAGGACTTTAACAACTCTTTTGACCCTTTGTGATTTATATTTTGTGTACAACATTTTAGATGAATGTATATTGAATTGCTTTTTTTGCTGCAGAGACAAATAATTAGCTGTTTTCTTTCCTGTTAAAGAAGAGGATTATAGTTCATAGCAACATTGCTTAAACATTCTATGCAGACACTGGGAGTGGGACAATCAGAATTGCTGAGGACTGGTCTGGATGTTCCCATGCATTCAGTCTGAATTTGGCCATCATCTTCAAAAGAAAAAGGCAGATTTTTGCAAATACTACTCCTGGTGTGAAGTCCTCCATGCATCTTCACTTTCATTGCCCCAGAACATGAAGAAGCTTTGTTTCCATGTTCAGCATTTTATTATGGGTATCGTACTCCATAATTTCAATCGGCATCAAATTGTGTTTTAGATTCCAAGGAACAGCCTACGCACAGAACGACCCACAGGCTTGGTAATTGCCCTGTTGATCGTAACACCTAGGAAACTCTTCTCATGTTGAGAAATGTCTTATTTATAACAGGATTTTGCAATACTTACAGAAATGGAACGAATTTCCATTAGCAAGCATTATGCATCATGGTTTTGACGAAACCATGAATTTTTGACCCAGGGTCTTCGCCTTCCATAATGCTGCATCTACATTTGTAGATGTGTTTGTAGATGTAGATATAACTTCCTCTGCTGCTAATTCAATTTTTCCTGCTTTTTTCCCCCAAGTAATTTAACTGAGTTTATTTAAAGTAATTTAGTAATTATTTCTTAGTGCCTGATATTAGTCTGTCCTCATCTGCAAACTTTTCAAAACAACTTTATTCATGGTAGACCCTGACGTTGAAAATTACAAGATATCAACTTATATGAACATTTTTAGTATTTCAGGGAATTTTCCTGTCCAAAGTTGGGTTAAATTGTGATGATGATGGTGTGATCTGAAATTACTTTCAAGAAACTTCATGGTGGATCAGCTGAATTGTTTCTTTTTAATAGTTTGATTATACTCAACATTTACTTTTATTTTAACTGTTACTTTTTTTTTTAATTACAAGTTAGCACAATTTAGCACAGCTATTGGGGGTCATAATTTCAACTTTCTTTTCTTGAAAACACCCAGATAATATATCTAGCAAATGTCATATATTTTCAACTATATTTCATTAAAGGAACTCAAGAAAAAGGGACCTTTCCTCTAGACAGTTTCATTTTTGACAAACTGGATTTTTCTAATGAGGACAGCTGAAAAATCTCCTAGCTATTATTAAAAGAAAATATACTGAAAGTGTGTACTGAAGGAAGAGAAGACTTTCAATTTAGAAAAGAGCACAGAATCATCTTGGTTACACATATAGTTCCCAGTTAGCAAATCACAGTTATTCAAAGACTATTTGAACATAGATGTATGTACAAGGTACTATTATTATATTACTCACACTAAATGACATATTACTTAATTTCCCTCTCTTTAATCAATTGTGTTGTGTTCTCTGATAAGGAAAACACTTTTTTCTTACTGTCTTCTGATAATTCCTTAATTTAAGGTCCCCATTGCTTCTGCTCCCTGTGATTTGAATTCAGACACAGTGTCACAAACAGCAGGGTCCTGTAGCTAGTTTGTGTAGCATTCATCTAGGAACTTGCAAAGTAAATATTATTCACGTGTAAAATAGGGAGGGGGCACAATCAGGGAGCAAGATGTAACATGTAGAGTTGTGTCCCAGTGGTTTCCCTGTCTTGATGTGACTGCTTCTAGGATGATTTGTTAGAGGCAGAATGTTTTACATCGTAAACCATTTCCCCTCCTCAGAACCCCATTATAGTTTCCACTCTATATATTTTCTCATGCCACTTTCACCATGGCAGAATCTGAACACCTTCCCATAGTGTATGAAAGAATACGAGCAACATCTGTTGTAGGCGGTTTGTTCTTTGTCTCATCTTCTCCCTGGAGAGAGAGCTGAGGATGTAGTAGATAAGGATATAAATAATAGATTATTCCTCTCCACAGTCAAACTAGAAAAAAAATTAAATGGCTTGATCCAGACTGAAATTTGTTTTGTTGTTTTTCCTAAGCAAAACATTAAATGAAAAGTCAGTGGCATATTTCTATTCAGCTTCAGTGGAATACTTCTATTCAGCTTCAGAGGAAATATTTTGGTTTTGCAGAACAGACAAGAGAAATGGGAAATGAAAGGTTAGATTCATAAAATTTTACTGGAGAAGAAGCTGGCTAATGGAAGACCTTTTCATGGCCAACACCTGAGTGATCATAATACTCAGCCCAGAACATGATATACCATGGGTCAGCTCCCTGCTGCCTCTTTTCGTCCATCTCAAGAGGTCCATCCTCACTACCAGTCAGAAAGCTTTTCTACAAAGCTCCACCTTATTTATATCATACTTTAAAAAAAAATACGTAAATAAGCCTTCAAGTAGTTAAGAAGCACGAGCAAGACATCTAGAGTCTGGTGGTTTGGACTATCACTCAAGTCATTGCACATTTGGGTTCCAGATGATGCTCATGGATTAATTCACTGTTCAGGGCAAAATGGAGCAGTCTTAATGGGAGGAAGTGAAAAGTCTCAGCCTTACAGGGTCTTCTTCTTGGTGTTTATGGAAATTTCTTGAGACAGAATATTCCCTTTTCTTGTGGTTTTACAAGGAATGACTCTTTTGCTTTCCATCCAAAATATATGGCAACTTTAAGTAATGCATTTATAATTTCAAGATGACTAGAATCACAGTTATACCAGGAGATTTTTTATGCAGTTCCAGAAGAAAGCTATATTTAGAGGGAATTATTATGGTTTTAGGTAAATCTTATTTATCTCCTACCTTTTGGCTTATTCTTCAGGACTTCTTGCATGATTGCCATTTTTATAGGCATTTTTTTACTAGTAAATAGTAACTTAAACTATTTTTCAAGTTGTATTATTATATATGGTTACTATAATTCTCCTGGCTCTAAATCAATGAATCTCTTCACAGGGTGAATTCTTCATAGGAGGGGTTTTAATGACAGTGTGGATGAGCCATGATATAATTAGCACACCTTGGTATTCCCATAAGCTGTACTGCTCTTTACCTCTAGCCAAATGATGCTCTGAAGTGGAGGAAATTGCTTCTTACCATTCAAAACAGTAGTTCTGTGAGCAGTGGAGCTAATGAAACCTTCTTTCCAATGAGCCACATTGTACCTTTTCTTTATTCCTTCCTTGCCTCCAACAACAACAACCTCAGCTCTGCCCTGTATCCCTTGGATAGCCCCATCACATTAGCAGCAAACTAACGACATGACAGTAAGTGTAGTTAGGAGCTCTTCATGTGCTCATTGCCCACAACTGCTACCAAACAGAATATTTATCAGCTGAGCTCTGTCTGCTTTCTCCTCACTAATTTGAACCTATGTCTTCTATCTGATAGCTGAGATTCACAAAATCCACAAGAATTTATTTCTCTCTTAAATGACATTGGTTATGCCAAATTTGGTTGAAAGTGACCAGTGTACTCAAGGCTTATTGGGGTGAGAGGCACTAACAGACAGATAAATTCAATTGAATTCCTTTTGCTCCTATAGGAAAATAGTCTATAAAGGGAAATAAATTCAGCTAAACACTTCTATTCTCATCTACATTTAAAAAATAGATTAGTTATTAGATGTCAGGTGCATATTTGTGACACTGGAGGCTAGTTTTTGGGGTTCCATTTTTGACCCATTAATGACATTTGAGCCCTCAAAACATTCTTTATTAAGCTCAGGCTTCACTTTAGCTAGTTTAAAATGACAGGTATAAAAGGCCACTGTCTTGATATAGTGAAAAAAACCCCCATCACTCTGTGGTTTCCAATATTGATGTTCAGGTTTCAGGTCTCCCGGTCATTTCTTCTCTGACCCTGAGAAAGTCATTAGAAGATCTGCAGTAGGTCGACATTCTGTTAAAAAAAAAAATAAAAAAAAATAAATTAAAAAAAAAAAAAGAAGAAGAAAAAAAGAAGCAGCTATATGAATACATCTATTCATAACTACCTTCCAAAGTTTACACAACTCGGATCCTGGCAACAAGGTAAGTAAAGCATTCCTCATGAACTGGGAAGCAAGGTTACGTTATTGCAGATGTACTTCCTTTCTGAAAGAGCTCCATTCTCCCCTTTCCAGTGTGAATTTAGTGGCACTATATTGCTCCGGGCTGCTCTGTCAGTCATAAGTCTCTCAGATCACATCTAAGTTCTGTTCTCCAGTTTTTATTTCTATATCTTTCTGCAATTTAATTGTAAAATACTTTCTTAATTTGTTAAGAATTTTTTAAATTTTTAAGATATTTAATTTAAGATATTTTTAATGTTTAAGATATTTGCCAAGAAAAAGGTCTGTTAGAATTAAGTCTTATCGCTGTGTTGTGGTCATTAGTAATACATAGACTCTTGCTCCACTAACTAGGATGTCTGGAAAGAGAAGAGGTAATGCAGGATGTACCCTGAGTATGTCAATCAAACTAATTTTTGTTCTCCCTTTTCTCTCTCTGTCTTTTCTTGAGGTTCACAACTGCATTACCTCAAAAAATACGGAGCCGATTTTATTATAATTTTTTCTATTTTTTCCTATGACTATCGCATATTTTTCAGGGTGAAGAGACTGTTATCCTAAAACAATAATGTTATGGAAAAAACTGGACAAAGCAGAAGTTTCCTTAAAGATTATTCATGTTTTAGTAGTCTGTGGATTCCCCCAGTAGAAATATTTCTACTGCACACTAAGTGCTGTGATATAAAAACAATGCTTATACTCACTCTGGAGAACAGAGAGGTTTCTGTTGTTACTAAACCTTATTTTAAAATACAAAACTCCCTAAATCTTTGTGGATCCAGTATTTATGAATCTCAGTTTGTATATGTCCCTCACTGCTCTCTGATCAACACATTTGAATTGCAGTGCCAAACCAAATATAAATGACAGTGCCGTATTCACAAATACAGAGAGTCTCAAGAGTATTTTTTTTTCCATTTACATTCTGATTACAGAAAAGCATAATTTCCAGCATTAACATCAAATATCCTTAAGCAATATAAATCTTAATTACTGTATGCTGGAAGTAGTACTAACAAATGCTTGAGGTACTTCACAAGGAAGTAAGTGTGTCCCTATGTATACGTAAAGAATTTCAGCAATTTCTTTCCTGCGGTTAACAAGACCTAAATCTGTTTAACGGTGAGTAATCTCTAAGAAGCAATATAACATCGATAATTATTCATAACTTCAGATTCTCTTCTTTAACAGTTTAACAGTGTTTTTCAGGAAAATACCCACACTAGATCTGACGTCTAGTGAACTAATGATCTATGAGTGACATTCATCACTTAAAATTATTCACAGAACAACTTAGACTGAAGTTGTGAATCTAGTTGATCCTGTGTGCTGGGAAGTCAGGTGCAGAGATGGTTTAAAACTGTTCAGCAGAAATCCACCATCAGCTCATTTATGCAGGAGAAAGGTTTAAGGGAAAGAACGCTTGAAATGTGTTAATCAGAATTTGCGTTTCTGCAAACAGAGAAAGCAGATAAAACGGCACTGGAATTGAGAGAGTTGCACCTCCTTATGCTGGCAGCAAAACTGGCTGAAATGTCACTTCTACTCAGCCTTCCTTCAGCCTATCACCTAGAAACAAATGATAAAACAAGAGTTTTAAATTCCCTTCTAATAATTTGGCATTTCTTATGGTTGGTAGGACAATAGTTATGTCTTCCTGGATCTTCAGGCAGTGTGAAAAGACATCTCTTCTTAATTCATCCTAGGGAGCTAGAAATCCAGGAGCAGCTCACCTTCCCTGGGAACTTATTGCTCAGACAACATGGACTCTGCTGGCATGACTGGTGTTGGATCACTACTCTTTTAAGAGTCACCTATCTGCAGGAAAAGTGCTAACAGGAACTGAAGGATGTTCTCCTGCAGATAGCTCAAAGATTTATATGGCCATGATGCAATTACCCCAGCAGAGGAATATTTGAGGTAGTCTTCAGGCAAACATAGCCTTAACTCAGCCCTTTTCACCACCCTGTCGCTACTACTACTGCATGTATCTGACATTGGTGCTCCCAATGGCTAGACCTTTTCTGTGAGGTGAGCAGAGAGTATGCTCAGCATCCTGGGGAAACACCAAGGCATGGAATTAACAGCAGAAGTTCAAACAGTACATATATTTTTTAAAGTTTCTAATTTTTCTTTTATTATTTTTTTGTTTTACATTGATAAGTAGTGAGCAGTAATATTTCTGTCCCCAGTTAACCTCTTTTGGCCATTAGTGGTTAGTTGCAAGGGATGACAAACCCCATTTTTCCATAAGTCATTTCTATACAGTCCAATGGACGTTGACTAATCGCCATAAAATATTTTTCCTGATTCTTTTTCAAAAGCCTTGAAGAGAAAAAAAGTTCATCTACAGCAAATATTTACAGTAATTTTAAACAATTTTAACCTTTTTTTGACAGCAGAGAGAACATGCTTCTCTGCTCTACAGCTTTTCAGCACCTCACTTAAAATAACGAATTGGCCCTTTCTGCGATTGCCTAGACAGATACAGGGATAAATAGCTCCTTAAAAACTCAGGACATTTCTCTTGTCTCTTTGGCCTAATCTGCTACCAATCCTGCCATTATCATTAATTGAAGAAAATGTCACAGCTAATGTACTGTAAGACCACATTTTTAATTCAAAATCACTATATGAACACTTCTTCCTTACTACAGGCTATATAACTATACATATAAGGTCTTTACCCCCACATTTAAAAATAAGTTCGTTCGAGATACTTGGGTAATTACATGAGAATGTCTTTGGAATATGAACTACCCAGCAACAAGTTAAATTCTTCCAGATTCCCCTCCAGCACTGCAATGTATCCTTGCCACATGGACAACCATGGCGGGGCTCGAAGAAGGACAAAGGCAATCAGTTTAATGGAGACGAAGATTTGGTATTAGGACATCTAGACTGTGCTCATCTAATACAAGCTGGATTTCGTAGTTCTGCAGTGTAAGTAAATATCATCTGATTGTTTTAGTGAACCAGCATCACTACATAATTATGAGCAGGCAGTCAAAATCAGAGGTGGCTGATATTTCAGGAAATTTTTGACATTTAGGAAACAATTAATGAAAAAAATGGGCGAAAGTTTCTAAAATGATTCCTTTAGATGTTGGCCATGCCTATTTAAAATCTGCAGCTTGGGAAGCTAAATCTAGCTTCTATATTCATAATTTCAAGTAAGCGGACAGATTTAAGGAAGAGAGGGGGAGAAGCCTGCTTAACATTTCTCAGGGTCAATTGCTGAGACAAGGTGGTTTCCATTTTGTGAGCAAGTCTAATACACTAGTAATTGTGCATTTTGGGTGCACCCATCTTACCCACAAGAGATAGGAGTCTGCAGAAATCTTCCTCTTTAGCATTTCCTACAGTAGCTTGTAGTCTAATCCTTAATGGCTTGTAATTTAATACCTGATGTGTTGGGGGATTTGATAGCCATTACAGCAGGTCTTTCGGTTGGTTGCATTGTAGCTTAGTCTGAGCTTTGCAAAGCTTGGCAGCTCCAGCCCTGCAAGAGTATGAACCTCTGCTTTGCATTGTCAGGCCTGAGGTAACTCAATAACAAAGTGAAACAGTCCAGTGCTCCAGGCTGGATAACCATTTGGCTGGGTTTGTATCTAAGCTAGTGAAATCACAATTTCCCCTGTATCATTTTCACCTGAAGATATAATAAATTGGCTTAGGATTGCTCACCTTGAGAAACCGTCCCAAGCTCTCGCTTTGTGAAGAATCACAAAACTAAGCAAAACTGCAGCTCAGTTTCATTACTAACACTTTGCTCAGCTCTAATATTAAAACATTTTCTTTCTACTTTTATCTTTCAGTTGTCACCTTCCCTAGCAAGGCACCATTTTCTTTCATCAGGGCTTTAGAAGTAGCGCCAATTTGTTTCCACCTCCTCTCTGTACAGCTGTGATCTTTAATCCCTGGTATCAATCTCTTTTTCTGTGGTTCCTGCCTCACTCTGTAACCCCTGCAACCTTGGAGCAAATGAGCCTATTTTTGTCTCTGGAGATGTGATGGCAGATAACACAGTTATTAGGGACATCTTTTTCTTGCTGTAATAACGATGATGTGCCTTCAGTAATTTTTCCATGCCTAAATTGCCAGCATGGCTGGAGGGACATTCTCACATGTTTTTCCTGGGTGTGCAGATTGTTACTTTTTCCTCCTTTTTTTTATTCTTCTTCTCTCTGAGATATTTATTTATTTCAGTGTTTGTTTCATGCAGTCCCCCGGTATGACTTATCCATTCATGTGTAACTTATAGCTGTCAACATTTACACTAGGCTGCTCAAATTTATTGCTGACCACTGATACAGCTATAATTTCGTTTTGGTCAAATACCTTAAGCTCTCTCACTTTCCCGCAGTGTAGTTCTTATGCCAGTGCCCCAGGAAAGAAATCCCCACTGCAGCATTTGTGCAGCTTTCCCTGATTGTGGCACAGGGTTATTAGAGTGAGGTTGAATGCACTGGGAACCACCTATTATTGTTTTCTCTCTGCTGGATCAAGACCATGCAGAATCACAGCTGAGTATGAGCTGAGGAAAGAGAAGATTTCTCAGGTGACCACAACCCCCCAAATTTATAATACTAGAGGGTAAAAGCCACATCTACAAAATCCCACAGGCAGCTTGTGCAATCCAAGGAACATGAGGTATGTGATGTGATGCATGGGATGTGTGTGATCTCTGTGATCCAAGAGGAAAGTTTCATTTAATATGTGAACTGCAACACCATGGATTTTCAGCTTCTGAGGGACACCAGTTATAACCCTGGTTTGCACTCTCCTGCCTGCTGATGACAGTCTGTATATTATGAAAAGATAAAAGAAACAAAAAACAGAGAATAAGAACTCTTGTGTGTTAATGTCACTAATACCTGCCTATCAAGAACCTGGTTGACTGGTGAGATATTTTCTGAAAAATATCTGTTTGGTTTTGATTGATTTAAAAAAAATCCTCTATGTTTTCACAATCTTTTGTAAATTTAAATCCCCTTGACTGTAAAAAAAAAAGCTCTTGGAGAAGATTTCTTTTCTGAAAAAAGATGCCCTCAACTTTCTGTCCAAACATGGTTAATTAAAAGTTTTGTTTTGTACTTTGAATAAGTAATCTTGTTAAGGAACATATCCTTTAACACCTTTGATCACTAAGTCTGAAAACTTAGCACTGACTTGAACAAGAACTTTTCATAGCTTTAAGTTTAGCCACATTGCTCTCAGATTCTTGCCTGGTACAGGAAGGTTTTCCAAATATTTTGGTCCCAGAGGACACTAAGAATCTCCAAGTTTTCCCTCAGAACCACCACCACAGCCACAATGAAGTGGGGACAATGCTGAAGGAATAAACCGTGTTGTTTGGTACAGTTCTCTGGGCTCCTGTGGCAAAACACTTCATTCTTGCATCTCATAGTGCTTTCGGAAAAGGGAGATTGCCAGCTGCACTATTTTGGGAAATAATAACTTGAGTAAATGCATTTTACCTTCCTAAAATTCACGGAAATTAGAAATATCAAGGGATACATAGGAACACCTTATTTTCTTCCTGCTAATCCATTCTGGTTCCCCTATGTCCTTTATTATTCATTGTCGTGCATGGTTCACTACTTATAGCTGAATCGAGACAAAGGACATTCTGATGCTGGAAAAATATTCCTTAAACTTCTTGCTGGGTGTTACTGCAATTACCCTGACCTTTAAATTAATTTCCCCTCTGATTATGATAGAAATCTAGATTTCAGCTTGTGCTGCAAATACACATGATGTACCAAAGTTAGACGTACTTCTGGAGGAGTCGGGGAAAGGCTTCAGGAAGCCTTGAACAACTCTGACTGCTTTCTGTGTTCCAGTAGGAAGCATCTTATAGAGAAGAATGGATGCCCCCTCCCTGGCAGTGTCCAAGGCCAGATTGGATGAGGCTTTGAGCAACCTGATTTAGTGGAAAGGTGTCCCTGCCTGTGGCAGGGGGGGTGGAACTAGATGATCTTTAAGGTCCCTTCCAACCCAAATCATTCAGCAGTTCTATGATTCTAAGAAAGTTTGAACAAGTCAGTCCAGGATTTGACCATAATATTTTCCTAGTAAAGCACAGTATAGTCAAGAAAAATGTAGTGGTGACTTGATTAAATGTATTTAAAGAGGAAGTGCACTAAATATTTGGCCACAGGTGACTGATTCTGTTCTTTTCCTGCTTGGTCAGTTTTATGACTGTTGCTCTGCAAATTGTCAAAATAAAGGAAACTGCATGACAATTTTTTTTTTTTTTTAAATGTGTGAGGTTAACGGTAACTGAGGGAACTGAGTTTGGTGGGAAAGGCAGACTTGAATCAGTCAAAAGTTATTTGTAAGTATAAATAAGACACTAGAAGAGCCCAGAGACGCATAGTTCTGGAGAAAAGGCTTCATGAATGCACCAGGACTAACATCTGAGAACTTCTGCACGGGGAGGTATTTCATCTCCAGAGACAGAAACAGGTGTCTCACAGATTTCACTGTCTTCTTTCTTAAGAAAGTTCAAGAAGACATAGTGTCTTAATATTTTCATAGTGAGGTCACTAAAAATAACTTTAGTTTCTGGTGATGTACCTTTTGATTGTGAATATCTTTTGGCAGAAGTCAAACTTTGGATCTTTGTTAATCTTTTTCCTATTTCCCTAGCTCAGAGAAAACAGATTTTTTTTTTCTCTTTTGCTTAGGTCCAATAACTCTCTCAACAGTGATTCTTTACTCAACATTTGGCTGGGAGTGGAATTTTAATTTCCTAATCAGCTGATGTGAGCTGTGCTGTTCAGACTTTATTTTAGCCATCTCAGGAATTTAGTATGTTAAGACCATTTCTGTCTCAGTGGGATGCATAGCTCCTGATTCACATTTTATACCACCACAGTTGGATTATTGTCCCTTTGTGTTTGCGGTCTACCTTGACCATTCATTGTATAAGTCCCTGGTTTGCACAAAATCTAGCGTCTAGAACGATCACTTGTACACACCAGCTTATCACACTGCAATTGAGGATGCTACACTGGCTTCCTGTCAAATGCATAATTGCTTTTACAATACTTGCATACTATTCACATCTTGTTTTCAGCTGTACTTACCTCCCTAAACAGCTGATCATTCACTGTCCTTGTAACTGAGACTTGCAGTTGTCCTTTGTTAAAGATTTGAATTTTTTTGTAAGTTGCTTCCCGTCAGAGCTATGAGAAATTTAATTATTCAGAGGTTTTTTTTTTTGGGATGCCTCGTCTTGACTTCTCTAGCAGAAGTTCTGTTTAATTGTAATGTAGTTTAAGTGTATAATGCCATGTGTTGCTTCTGCATGAAGTGTGCTATATAAATGTAAATCAGCTAATTAATTCATAACAACAAGTATTACAGCAACACATTGACTGTCATGCTCTGCAGTTTCCAGTTGAACACTGTGTATATGTTTTGTTGGTAGAGGAATTGCAGAAGGAGAGTTAATAATTTTAAATCTAAGTAGCCTTGTCTGTTTATATAGACCTTTGGTGGTCTATGTGAAACCTATACAGATTAAGGGACCAAAGTTTCTACTCTCAGTCCTAGTTCATGACTTGCTGTGAGAATGTGGGAGAAATCACTTCTTTGGATGTTTTTAGACATCACCTGTTTGTGAAATGGGGATAATGTTTCCTTTTCCCCTCTGAAAGATACCCAGAGAGCTATGGATAAATTATGTAAGTGGAAAGTACTGAATGATATATAAATTCTCAAAAAATCATGCTGAGTTCAGCTTCAGCGTTCTTTCCACCAGAATGTTACAGAAATTGATAAAATTACACTAAAATTACTCCTCTATTTCTCAACTGTTTCTAAATCCAGTCTACCTACAAGATCTTAAATTATCTGAAGTCTCAGCAAGATATATGTAAGCCAAGATCTGACAGATACAAAATACTCTCCCTTCCAAGACAGGCTTCTTATTAATAGTTAACAGCATGGAGTACCAACCTTTGCCTTTGCTCAGAAATGCAAAATTTTTATTTTAAAATATTTAATTTTAAGTTTGTCACTTTAATGACGAAAGCACTCAGAGGAATCTGAGTGCATGAAATTCCTTTCATATGCTTCCAGTGGACAACAAAATCTATGGGAACGCTGCTGTGTGTGCATTAAGAGTAAAAGTCTGACTGCTCGGAGAAAGACTTCACAGCAAGAGTTTTGTTACTGTCAGAACAGTTCTCTAAACAGAGCTTCACAAATAAAAAATAATTTCTGTTCAACTTTTCAGTGGAGAGTGTTGACTAGTTGTTGAAAAATAAACAGAGAGCAACCAAAGACTTTAAAAACTTGAAGATATTCAGGTTTTAGAAAGTTTGCAACAAAAAGAATGTGCAGATACGTCACACAAAATATAAAAAAAAGTCTCAAATATTCCTCTTTTAAAAAGCGTGGGTGGAAATATTATCATTGATTTTCATACTCTACATCAGGTTCTATGGTACACCAGCAGAATAGTTGGTATTCAAGCATTTTCCCTAATGTAGGGACAATGACATCTTTGTGTAACAGTTTCTCAATGTTTCTTCTCCCCATTGCACATCTCTGAGCAAGCACACAGAGGCTGAGACCCAAAACTCCCTTCCCTAAACAAATGACTGTAATGTGATTGCAGAAATGTCCTTCCTTTTGCAGCTGAATGCTTGCAGCTGAGTGATGCACGTTAGACCTTGCACAGCTGCCAAGTCAGATTTGCCCTAGATCAGCTTCTCACAAACAACAGTAGACAGCCACAGTGCGCTAAGCTACACGAGGTGCACCTGGATCTAGAGCAAAACTTTTGAGAGGTAAAAGCAGCATTTTCTCTTGGACCTGTTTCTGCAATTTTTCCTCTCTTTCACCAGTATAATACATCTTAAACTCAGGATTGTTCCCTGCAATTCTTTCTAAATAACATCAGAAGAGTCACACAGCCTCCCAAAATGGTTTATTCGCCAACAGTCTTCAGAAACTCATCAGAACAAATCTCTCCAATATCTTCACACGAGAAAAGCTTTCCTCAATTTATCAGTTATTAATAACCACTCTCCAATGTAACTTCAAAATAAGTGGATGTTTTATATGATTTTGTTTCCAAGGTCTAACAGTTGATTAAATATGATTATGAACACATATCCCTTCCAAATTTCATGTGAAAATGTGCTTTTGTATGTACTCATATAAAAGCATGTGCATGCATATTGTACAGAGAACATACACAGCTACGCATGTATTTCTGTGCCTCAATGTTTCCATACACATATACAAACTGAAAGCAAATGTATCATGCTTAGACACAGACATTTAATACAGCAAGGAGGAAGAAAAAGAAAAAAATATTAAATTGCCCAGTTATGGAGAAAATTACCAAGTGAAAGATCGAAACAGACTTTCAAAACTATAATGCTGAAAGTAGTTGTGTAATTATGTAAACCATCATATTACTTTCTCCTGTTTTGTTGCATAGTTATGTTAAATATATGAAGGATGCAAGAAAAAGATCTATATTATACGAAGGCAGTTAAACACTTCAGATTGCTAAAAACATTATCTTAATTATTTGCATATTATACTCAGAAGAAAAACATTAGCTTTCTCTTTATGATAATTGTCAACGCCGAAAACACTTCATTCCAGAAAACCAGATTTAGGGAAAAAAAGTTCAAAACAACTCATACTTAAGTCATGAATAGTTTTCTTTGGACTTTTTGTTTTTAAGTACCTCAAAATTAACTTAGCTAGTGATAGAAGAATCTTCTTCACAACATTGATGAACCTCTGGAAAAAGATTGACTCCTTTGACCATTCATTAGTAATGAGAGAGAGAGGATGGGAAAGGCAAAGATACCTCATATGAGAAAAATGCATGATACACAATATAAGAGAAATGTGTTGAGAACGGAAATGTCAATGAATTATTGTAACAAAACTAGATCAAGTAATTACAGAAAGAAAGACAGAAATGGGGGACTTTGAATTGCAATAATCCAAAACCGAGGTCTCTAGTTTAAGCTCATCAATAAAATTCCCTTCCTGGTTTCACAGAGAGAGACAGAGAGACAGATACTTCCAGTGCATGATTCACTCCCCACCCCTCATGTTGAAGAGGAAAAAAACACATAACAACCTTATGCTTAGGACAGGACTTCAGTACTTACTTTGGAGCAAGAGAACAGTGATCTGTGTCTTGAAACAGAGAAGTCAACCATTCACAAAAGTTACAAGGAAATGAGAAAAAAATAGCTGCACCTAATCGCAGAACTTGGTGTTAAATATCTAAATGAACAGTCAAAGGATGGTCTTTTTAATCAGTACACCAGATTAATTATGATCCTACAAAACATGTCTTGAACAATTGCAAACAATGCAAAAATTAAGAAATCACAATCTGTTGGTAGACATAAGTTTAAATGGGCCAAACAAATCATCTCATTGTTTGCAAATTCTTAATCTTTAAATATAAGAAGTTTTGGGTTGAGGTAAGGCTTGACTACAGGCAGGACATGGGCATTATTTTTGCCTCTATCACTGACTTTCAAGGTGGCTTAAGGTATATTATTTGACATCACCCTTCCTCATGTGCAGAAGATGGTGAAAATACTCCTCTCCACTTTTTGTCTCTATTTATCTCATCCACTGAAAATCGTTCTTAACTTTTTTCTTATCTAAGGCAGATAAGAAAAATCTCCTCCTGTATGTTTGTAAGGCTTCTGGCACACCTTAATCCCAAGTTCCAGAAGGAGCTTCTAAGTATATCTACAATAAACCTGACTGCAATAAAATAGTTGATCTTAACAGATTCTGAGATTAATAAACAACAACAACAACAAAATAGGCCTGGGGCTACAAAGACTTTGGTCTCCTCTACTAAGCGAGATTAAGCTCAGAGATCACCCATCCCTTGTAGTAATGACAGTGTTAGTTCTTAAAAACAAATACTGAGTGAAGAGTTCAGGCATGAAATTCAAACCACTTATTTTTCAAGATGCTGTAATGGAACATGACCTTTTGCAAGGTCAGATGAGGCAGAAGGAATGTGGAAATATGACAAGGTCATGGTAATGGCCCAAAAGTTCATTGAACTGCAGGACTAGACCCTCAGAGTAGGTGAAGAGCTCAGAATTAAGTTTACATGTAGTGTTCTTAACAGTGGGACTGGTGTCTAGAAATTGCAATGAGTGACTGAAAACATATAAACTGAACCTAAAAGGTCTGTGAGCTGCCTCTTGAGAAAGCAGACTTAGTGAATAAATTAATCGTAATAGACTGAGGTGTATCATATTTAGCAGAGTCCTGGAAGAATGGATCTCTTTATTTCTGATTCCTTCTTGCATGACTCCTTCTGCAGCCTTTGTCATGTCACTTAAGGAAGGAGTCCCAGAAGTCGCCTATGAGTTGGAGTATTTCCGTAGCACAACATGAAGTCTGAGACATCTAGGAACTTATTTCAACAGTGCTGAGAACTGAAAACCAAAAATTACTCTAAAAATTTTGCTTTTAACCTGTCTTTCAGGGCCCCATCAAGTCTCCTTTTTCACATCAGTTCTAAGAGTTAGTCGAAGTTTCAAAGCATTATGCTAATGATAAATATGCATGATAGTAATGAGAAATATGTTTTCTCCAGATTTTCTGTTTAAAAATGTCTAAGTAAAACATAATGCTAACAGTTTGTAGTACAAGGAAATTAGTGGTCACTGACAGGCGGTACTTGATTTATTCATTCATGGGGAAAAATTACAACACAACATATACTGTATGGAATTAAGAAAGGGTCCCAAACAATCTTATCCTTGAATATTTCTAGCTTTCTTGGATATGTGTCATAGTAAAACATGTGTTATTTACTCAATGGACCAGAGCATTTTCTCTGGAAAAGATGAGCTTGTAATGGAAATGCTGACACAACCTCAACTATAACAGCATGAACGAAGACACTTTAATAACATTTTTATTGCTGTAACATCTTTTAAAAATGAAACACCTGGGACTTGTGCTTAAAAAAAATCAGGAGCAGATTTGTAAGTTCTGCTCTCTTTATATAATGGGAAATTAATCTAACAAGCCAAGACTGGGAGGTTAACTTACCCTACCAACATTTAAAATCATTCAAGGGAAAGATAATTAATACATAAATTAATGTACTTCCCTGGAAATATATTGTTATATGAGCCAGCATTTAGAACTTCCTACCTTTTAAAGAGGTGGTGGATTCCTGCTATAATTCCATAGATACAGAAGACACTGTACAAACAGAAGAGTTTTTACCCTATAGTGCAACTATCCTCTGAAATTACAAAACAAGATTTTGTGAAACACTAATCTTCAGGGACATATTGGTACGTGAGATGTATCTTGAGAATGATGCACTATTAGCAAAACTATGAAAAGTAAGTAACATCTTTATAATGACTATGCTGCATTGTGTGTAAAGAGTGTTTGTAGGAATTGGTCCGAGCAGCACGTGGATCTCGTTTCAGGAAAGTCTCAACTTTTGGGTTATAGAGAGTAAAAATGGAGAAAAGAGAACTCAAATGTCAGAAGACCAGAAAGGGGGAACTCTGGGACTACTTCTTGCAGGCTTCCTCTACCTTGGGACTTGCACTTCTGAACAAATTAACACAAAACTGTTGGGAGGGACAAAGCTGAAGGACAAGTCATGTGAAGCAATCTCAGAAGTTTAACAAGCGTCCAAGGTGAAGTGTCCAAGCTCAAGCACAAATGTTGCCAGAGCCCAGTTTAGAGGTTCACTGAGTCTTAGCTCTAGTGTCATTGAAGTTTATGGTAAAACCTGCCTGTTGCTGACATAGTCTAAAAGATGAGGGATGGTAGGAGAAGGGGCAGCCAAGTTGTTGACCCCACCCCCATGAGAATGCTGGGCCAATAGCTTGTCTAAAATGATAGAATGTTAACATAATAACATTTAAAAATCTGACTGGAAATTATTTGAGTTGTTAAGGTGACTTGTAGTGTAGCACAGAGAAAGAGTGGCAAAAGTTAAATGATAGATGTGTTATAGCTATTATTACTACCAACAACAGTCACTATGAGAGCATAAGTACTGGATTCAGGTATGAATCTTATCCCAGATCCCTTTTCAGTGTCCATCTGGATTGAAATCTTATGCTGTCCTATTGATTTAGATTTGATTCAGGATTCAATTTTTTTTGAAATTCAAGAATGCTGGGGCAACATCCAGCCCATATGACTGGTTTGTTTTACTCTCATTTATTTGTCCTGGTTTTGGGATAGTATCAAATTGTTGTGAGTCTTCATTAAATTCTATCTAAGCAATTGAGTTCTCTTACACTATGGGAGCAGTACAAAAGAACACTTTATTGGACCATCTGTGCTCTCTCTGAAGCGTATGCCTCAAAAGATAATACAAAAATGACTGCTTTTCTATAAAGTCATAGCCAATTATAAATGGGAGATTAAAGAAATAAGACTTCACCAACATGCTGAAACCTATTTTAAAACTGGCATAATAATTTAAATAAGCATAATCTAAACTGGGCACTTAGTCGGGACACACAAACCTGGTGATTTATATTGCTTGAAGAGCTGGTGCTGTTGATTGTGCAGAATTGGACTTATGTTCATAAACTTCACACTAAAACATCCAGGTGGATAAATTATAGGAACTTCCAGTGTGCCTTCAGAAAGTCTCTTTTTTTGCTTTCCCTTTTGCATAGCCATGCATTGTATCTCCTTGAACTTCTAAATATCATGTCAAAGAACTAATTGAACATCCTAGCAATCTGCATTTCCACTCTTATTTACTTACCAATAATGCATCTTTGAGAGAGATTTAATGAAAAAGGAAAACTTTTTCATGTTCTGCCTGAACTATCAATTTTATGGTCTTTTCTTCTTTTGGTCTAACTAACTGCTTTAACCAATTACAAGAAAGGTGATTTGTACTATTTATTCAAAGTGGAAGAGTTCCAACAGAAGAAAGTAAGACTTACCTGAATCTTCTCAATATTCTGATGATTATATATGGGATGGAGGAGTTTTAAGTTTAAGCCCCTGGTCTACATCAAGTGCAATTAATTTGGGAGTGTGGGTTGGTAAGTGCAGTGGGGTGGTATTTGATTGGTTTTCATTATTGTTTTCACTCACAAAGAAACCCAAAAACAGTCCAAGAAAAGCCACAGTTTTTACCTGAAAACACATAAATGAAAAGGCCTTTGAAAAGGTTTAGTTTCATCCTGACACAGAATACAAAACATATGAAACCTTACAATCTTACAGAGAACCCATCTAATCTAGTTATGCTAGGAGCTTTTTTTTACCTGTAACGTACATATTGTGGAACTCAATGGCCTAAATTCTGCTTTGAGTCACTATCGCATGGACTAATTTTACTCTTTCGCAGATTATAAATCATCCTTTTTAGGTTTCAACCATTTATTCAAAGTATGACTGGACACTTCAAGGTAAAGATTCTGCATGTTGTATTGCTATAGATCTTGCCTCATTCCAATGAAACACCTCCAGAACAATTTTTTTGTTGTTGTTCTTTCGCTGCATACTACCAGATTTGGACACAATGAATTTTCTATATACTCATACTTCTATAAAAAAAAGCTCCAGGAGTAATAAAATGATTACCCGTTTAACATTTCTGGTCAGTGAATTTATCTATAATCTAGGTTAATTTACAAGTAATCTAAAAAAATCATAATCCATTGTGGATTTATTATTCTTCTTGCTGAAATACACTTTCAGTACCAGTAGCTTCCTGTTCACTAAGAACACGAAGCCAGAAGCATTACTGACAAACTGAACTCTCCCATTACAAAGAGCTCTTTCCCAATAGAAGTAGTGAAGGAAGTAAAGGTCAGAATTTGCAACCAGAACCCAGAATTCCAGACTATAGAGATAATCCCTAGCTCTATAAAATTTACAGTTTATATGGTTAAATAAAACAGTAACAATGGGAAAGTAGAATTCTGGGAAAAGAGAAGGGAACAAAATGCTTAGAGTAAATTGCAAAGAAAATGGTCAGGATGAGTGGTAGCCATAGCTTCCAACTTTTTTACTTGTGTTCAAAGATTTCAAAAGCACCATCACCACTTTATTTAACAAAGACTATAGAAAAGTTAGCAAAAAAAGCAGCCTCCAACGCCACCTACCAGCTGTCAGTGTCCTGAATACCTGTCAATTGGACTTCCAGTTACTGTGAGATATGTCCCATCTACAGATAAGACAAGTCCATCCAGTCTCACTCTCCTAGATAATTCTGTGGTGTCTGTCATTAATCGTCATCTGTTCCTGTCCTGGACCAGGAGGGAGAAGACTGATTGCAAATGTTTTGGAACACTTCAGGTCCTCTGTCTCAGACTTATCTCATGGTCTCTTTATGGATGACTAAGGATTTGTATCCTGTCTGGGTATCTTGACTTTTCCCATGCTTAGTACTTGCACATTTTTGTGATTTGTTGCTATAGAGAAGACTGTGCAATGAAAAATAAATTCATTGTGACTATACAAGTTTTCTAGCAGAAGGTAAAGAAACCCAGTAGAAAGATCTTCTGAGATACTTAGGAACAATTTAGTATATATTTTTCACAATGCAGAACTTCTTTGCCTTAACGCTACAATTACAGCAGCTGTTAGTGTCATGAACTGAAAAGAAAGCACTTTAAGATTAGTTTTTAGTTTTCTTCCAAACATGAAATGGCTGAATTACAAAAATTTCCATTTTTTATTTTTCAATACATCTATCCTAAACTAAATATCCCTTTTTGCTCCTTCATAAACTGCTCTACAGGAACTATAGTTTCAAATATTGTATTAGGAATGAAAAAAATCCATCAATTTAGATGTTTCTAGAACACTTGGGCTAAAAAAACAGATTGCTGAATAAATCACAGAATCACAGAATCACAGAATGTTAGGGATTGGAAGGGACCTCGAAAGATCATCTAGTCCAATCCCCCTGCCGGAGCAGGATTACCTAGACCATATCACACAGGAACGCGTCCAGGCGGGTTTTGAATGTCTCCAGAGAAGGAGACTCCACAACCCTCTGGGCAGCCTGTTCCAGTGTTCGGTCACCCTCACCGTAAAGAAGTTTTTCCTCATATTTATGTGGAACCTCCTGTGTTCCAGCTTGCACCCATTGCCCCTTGTCCTGTCAAGGGATGTCACTGGGAAGAGCCTGGCTCCATCCTCGTGACACTTGCCCTTTACATATTTATAAACATTAATGAGGTCACCCCTCAGTCTCCTCTTCTCTCAGCTAAAGAGACCCAGCTCCCTCAGCCTCTCCTCATAAGGGAGATGTTCCACTCCCTTAATCATCTTTGTGGCTCTGCGCTGGACTCTCTCTAGCAGTTCCCTGTCCTTCTTGAACTGAGGGGCCCAGAACTGGACACAATATTCCAGATGCGGCCTCACCAGGGCAGAGTAGAGGGGGAGGAGAACCTCTCTTGACCTGCTAACCACAGCCCTTCTAATACACCCCAGGATGCCATTGGCCTTCTTGGCCAATAAAAAAATAAATGGGTTCTTCAGATATTATACACTTGTTAAAGCAGAAATCTAGGCAACTGCTTAGATTCCTATTCAAAAAGTGTGATGCTATCTTTAAACACGCAGATAGTTCTATTTAAATAACTGGGAATGCACATGCATTGAAATTAACTTCTGCTTGAGTATCATGCTGAATTGAGGCCTGAAGTAAGAAATGTAATCTTTAATTTATCTTAAGTACCAGATAGATATAAAATTTGAGATAGAGACAAATCATTCAGAAGTCTTTGTTATTCCAGCTATCAAGGTAGATGTCTACTGCACCTGCTCATCACAGCACTGAACAGTAAATAAAATCTTGCTTACACGCCAGCTGAAACAAAGGGCTGCTTCTTACACCGAAGGCAGTCAAACCTCTCACTGATTGAAATGAAGAAGAGGTCAGGCACAGACTGAGCATTGTAAATAACACTCTTTTTTGTTCAATCCCAAAAGGAATCTTTTTACGAGTCAGATGAAAAATGGATATGTGATCATGTACATACAACTTAACATCTGTGTGCTCGCTGTGAAATTGAGTAACCCCACTGTTATTGTGCAGCATTTTTATTGTACAACATGTGAAAAAATATTGAGTATTTAAGATGCTCCTAAAGTCTAAGACTGTCTCACAAAATGTAGAAATGTTATTTCCTTGTGATGTCCACCTCTAATATAAGTCTTAAAAGTCTCAACATTGATCTGGCTAAAAATGCCAGGGTTCACTTGCATTTTAAAGCTGCGAGCCTGAACAGTTTTGCCAGACATCTCTTGGGAATTAATATCTCTTTTATCATTTCCAGAACTTCCTGTTTGGGGGTTTCTGACCTAGGACTGCAGAGGGAATGCTCATGATTTAAGGACGTCAGCACTGCAAGTGCCATGTGAAATTTGGAAACCTAGGGATGTTCAGCAGTGAAATGTGATGGATGTAAAAGTTAACAAAACATTCTGTAAATTTAAGAAAAAAAAAAGCGTGGATTCATTTTTATTTTTCATTTTCAAAAAATATTCTTGCCCTAACTGATCTTTCCATAAGTAGTTTTAAAGACAGCTTCCATGACATTTGTATAATGTACATTTGTTCATCTGTTTTTGCAAACTTTATACTAATCCTGAGGGCAAACTAGTGAAAATTTTAGGTACCCATGTTAGGAGAAAGAAAATTGTAGAATAAGAGTCCTGCTGCCTTTTCAGTGATGGTTAACAGCACCTAAACCTTTCCTAGACGTAAGAGCTTCCCTTTAAAATACTTGCCTGCCCCTTGTTTCAGAAGCAGCCTGAAAAAAATCCCTGCAGGTGAGCAGAGTGAGAGGCAGGGATAGTGTTCTCACTGTACTGTGCTGAGGACAAAAATCCCAGCTCCCAGCCCCCAGACTGTCCTGCAGTATTAGCAATAATGGAAGACAGTCTCATATACGTACACACTGGAATAATTACAGTTCTCATGTAAATTTAATTTTATATTATTGGACAGCAAAAAACTTTTGTGTATTGGAGTTCATATACAAATGAATGTAATGTCCAGCGAAAGGCAGAATACTGTATTACAGTTCTTATCATCTTTATGTGCATAAAACTCATGAGATTCTTTTTATTCATATATTGATGAGGGTATGATTTTTCCAGTTATAGTAATAATGAAATCTTATAAAGGGTTTGGTAACAATGGAAAATTTTCACTGTGATTGGTCTAATAAACCTATGCCAACAGCTCCCTCTATGTACCATAAAAAGGATGCTAGCAAACGCATTGCCTGGAATATGTATTTCTCTTCCAGAGAAAGATATTATTAAGGAAAAAGAATAATTTTCTGTATCATTTAATCTGTCTACATTGAGGATTAAGAAAGTTTCAATAAAATGCATCAATTGGTGTTACCTGCATAATTATAGTGATGCATTTTCCTGTTTAAAATTTCCTTGATCATTTACTGCATGACTCTGGCTGATTCATTCAATTCCCTTCTTAATCCCATTTTACCTACATAGATTATTGTAATGCAGATAGTTCTTCAAGTACACAAAATGGAAAAACGCAATAAAAGGACAGTAACTAATGTTATCTGGGAAATGGAAGATGAGGGAGCATGGAGGATTATCTCTAATGAGAGCTATACATCTGCTTGAAAAAGAGTGATACACTATTAAAACAAGAGCAGCACTGTCTACTGGGGAGGGCACTAGTGAAGAAATGAAGGGGTTTTGTTCCTCCTTCTAACTTGTTGCTTCTCTTCTGTGTGATAGTAGATGGGTGCCCTCATCTCCCTCTCCTGCCTCCCTTCCTCCCTTCTCTGTTTAACTCATGAAACTTCAAGGTGGGTTTGATCTGTCATCGTGGGCTGAAACACATTCATCACCATGGGCTGTGTCTGTTAAACATAATTTAACTGGTTACTCTGTGTCGGATGAACTGAGATAATCTCTGTGCAGGCCTGTAAAAATCATGAAAAATGCGATTTTTTTTTTTTTTTTTTGACTTATTTCATAGCAGGCTAAAGAGGGTTACGTTAACTTGCATTTTCCATAGGCTGAAGTATGCTCACAGTCCCTGATACTCAGCTGACACACAGGCAAGCTGTTAAACTGCAGATATTTGACTGTGACTCAAACCATGGGTGGTGCCTGCAGCATTCACCACAAATTTGTCTTGATAGATACTTTTTGCCACCAGCTTCCTAAAACTAACAGCAGAATTAGTGAGTGCTCTTAGACCTGAATTTAAATCAATTCCACTAAGTACTTTTTACTTAATTAACAGAAAGTGATCTACTTGCGAATCGGGGAGAAAATAAATAAAACTGCACACGTGGAAAACAAGTAACACTTTTTTTTAAAAAAAATCTGTAGATTCACAGTTAGTTATTGGGCGTGCCTGCATGCCAAAGAATTTATCAAGTACACTAAGAAGTCGGAACATGACATAATCACCATGTGGAAGTTTATTTGGCAGAATGAGTCAGAAGTACATACCATTATTATTCTGCTGAAGTTTAAAATTAAACGTCATTTTGTGGGAAGGGAAGGGAAGGGAAGGGAAGGGAAGGGAAGGGAAGGGAAGGGAAGGGAAGGGAAGGGAAGGGAAGGGAAGGGAAGGGAAGGGAAGGGAAGGGAAGGGAAGGGAAGGGGAGGGAAGGGAAGGGAGGGGAAGGGGAGGGGAAAGGGAGGGAAGGGAAGGGAGGGGAGGGAAGGGGAAAGGAGGGAAGGGAAGGCAAAGTAGGTTCATTCTGGATATTCTGTATTTCTGAAATCATGTTTTAGAAATTTCATATGGGATTCAACCAGAAAACTATGTATGTGACTGAGTTCATATACAAGCACAGAAAGCTCTTCAGTATGCATGTACTTGGATGAGTGGAAAAGGAAATGAGCCAAAGATCAGGGAGCCCTTCAGAACTGCTGTTCCCACCTTTGCTGTTTCCTTCTCAGTGTGTGTGCTCTTCCTGTGTGATTTTACTGTTCCCTGATTCATAAACAAAGCAGCATCAGAGAAGTTCCTTTTAGGCCATCCCCTC